>NW_004949136.1:2670747-2687992 GCF_000317375.1 Microtus ochrogaster | reverse complement strand
AGGGGCACACCCCAGGTTGCAGGGGCACACCCCAGGTTGCAGGGGCACACCCCAGGTTGCTACTGCGTGCTCAGTTGGTTCCTCTTCATGCCACAGCATCCGTGGTCAGCCCACTCTATGCTGACCGTTCCCCAGTCAGCCACTCTGCCTGGGCATTGTGTCCCTCCCCGGCTTGTTGCAACTCTGCAGCGTGCCAGCATCCACTCCTGCGAGCGGATGGATGTGCTGTCCTTACATCCTTTTTGGTGTTGTTTGGTCTGTTTGTCTTTGTGTGACAAAGCGTGCTAGGGAGACACTGAGCCCAGTCCAGATCTTTTTTGAAGGCTTCTTTGGGGTGCGCGAAGTCAGCGGCTCCCGGCATCATATAATCTCCGCGTGGGGGTCTGTGCTTTCTCTCCTGTGCACCAGCTGAGGATAGGGGTTCCTGCTGTGGCTTCCTTGTCAAAGCCTGGGGCTTATTCCAACATCATTTCTGTTGCTGATATAACACCCTGATATATAACGGAGAGAGGGTTTATTTTAGCTCAGTTCCAACAGGGACGTCAAGGTGGCAGGAACTTAAAACAGCCGCTTGCATCACCCACAGTCAAGGGCAGAGCGAGAATGAACTCCCGCGTGCTCACTTGCTTGATTCCCCCGCTCTCATACTGTTCAGGATCCCTGCCTAGGGAATAGTGCTGCCCACAAATGAGCTGGAGGTTTTGCATTATTCAGACAGTGCCCCTACAGACACACCCAGGCCAACCTGATCTAGACAGTCCCTCGCCAAGACTCTTCCTAGGTGAATCTAAGTTGTGTCAAGTTGACAGTCAAGCTGACCTTCGCAGACCGTACGACATTTGAGTGAGCACCCTTTTCTCTGTGTCTGTAGACACATTCCACGTGGAGACACATTCCATTAGAGCTTTCAAGAAAGCATCAGGGGTGACACCACACGACTCCCTTCTGGTCCCCAGGAACATCTTGTCTGCCCTAGTACTCAGTGTGGCCCACACCATCTCCATTTTTCTCTTCACTTCCTCCTTGGAAACTCAGCTCTTCTCTTCCAGGCAGCCCTTCTGGAAGAGGGAAGCAACCTCTCTATTTCCCACATACCTCAAGTTGGCTGTCCCTTGTTCCTGGAGCCACGTGTTGATCTTAGTGGCTCCTGGAAACTAGGCAGTGTTCACGCGCACACAGACACACAGTCACACAGACACACACACACACACGTTGGCGGCAGAACCACAACACCCTGACCTGGCAGAATATGTTGACATCCTCATAGTTTGAGTCGATAAAGCCAAGCCAGTGAAGACCTGTGGCTTTGCTGAAAATGGCCAAGTAGAAGTGTGTGCAGGTTCAGGGCCTGCTGGGCATAACCCTGTGCTGGGCAGAACTTCATCCTGGACTGTCTGTGGCATCTGCGTTGCTGTGGACAGTGTGCCAAGAGCGTGTGGTGTCACAGGGTCCCTGGCTCTCACACAGCCGGACTGGTAGCCACGATTTCTCCAGCCGCCTGTCTATACTGTCAGGACTCTTTCACTGGAGATCGGCAGATGCCCTGGTTCTGCATCCTCCGTGCACTCACTTCCTTCTGACCTGGGCATGTGGGCGCAGGCAGCTTCCACTAGCTGCCGCAAAAAAAAAATTAGCCTTATCTGATAGTTTAAAACATGATTAATCAATTTCCTCAGAGTTCCGGAGGACACCCCCCCCCCAGTTGTTTTAGGGTACTCCTGGAAGTACCCATAGGCATGGGGTCACATGACTGAAGTAATTGGACTGGGGGTCTGGCTCAAAGTCACTGTCCCTCTCTAATGGTAGCCGTGTCTGTGGTATAGCAAATCCTGAAGCTATCTTGGTCTTGAGGTTGCTCTTTACTATACGAAATCCATTCTTCTGGAGAATCTGAGGACCTCTAGAGCCCTGGGGATAAGAGTAACCTTTATGTACCATACCTGCCCTCTCCAGATCCACATCCTTCCCGGAACTCTTGGTTTGCATCAGAAAACCAGACTGTGGCCCCAAGAACTCTGGCTTATCACCCCCAAGACCGACCAATCTACTCTCTCATAGCGTACTGTATCTGACTGTTTAGGATTCTGTTCTGTAAACACACCTATTCACATTTCCTTCCTCTCCCCCCCCCCTTTTTTGTTTGTTGGTTTGTTTTTAGGTAGGACAGGGTTTCTCTGTGTAGCCTTGGCTATCCTGGAACTGGCTCTGTAGACCAGGCTGGCCTCCAGAGATCATCTGACTTTGCCTTCCAAGTGCTAGGTTTAAGCGGGGGGTGCACTACCACACCCAGTCCTGCCTGCCCATTTTCAAAGCTGGGTTATATCAAAAGACAAAATTGTCATAGATTTAAAGTTTTATTTTTTTTTTTTTATTTTGAGACAGAATCTTAGGTTCCTGGGCTCCAGCTTCCGCCTGGAAAACTGTAGGTACCAGGTCCAGCCAAAGACTTGCGTTAACTATGTGCAGCCCCAGAATCCCAGGGCACCTCATCCCCCGAGACAGTACGTGTTCCTATCAGCATAAGAAAGGGATGACTATCCTCTCAGAGTTGCTTTTGTTGTAAGGCGGGGACAGACAGGGAGAGGGAACCAAATAAAATTCCCAGGCTGATGTAGATCAGGCAGTCCAGGTCGCCATTGTTGCAAAGGACGGGGGTTTCTACTTAAAGCTACAACACTGGGTTCTTTTGGTAATTTCTGTCTTCTTGGGGCCCAGTGCAGGTGCCTCCTGCATTTTTAAATAGGTTTTGTTTTGTTTTGTTTTGTTTTGTTTTGTTTTGTTTTGAGACAGTGTCTTCTATGTAGTTTAGGTTGTCCATGAACTCCTGAGTGCAGAGATTATAGCTTCCTTTAATTTTTATTAAACTACTTAAACTGGGGTGATAATGCTTGTTGATTCATAGATACTTTTTTAAAAAAATATTTGTGGGACAATGTCTTTTTTCTTCTTCGGGTTTTGTTTATTTGTTGAGATAGGGTCTCATTATGTAGTTCTGACATGTCTGGAGCTCCTACACAGACCACACTGGCCTCAAACTTAAAGAGATCTGCCGACCTCCACTTCCTGCTGGAATTAAAGGTACGCACCACCACACCTGCCCTTTTTTCCTTGTGTGTGTGTGTGTGTGTGTGTGTGTGTGTGTGTGTATGTGTGCCAAATACAGGTATGTGCAGGTGCTGGTGCTAGATGTCAGATCCTGTTGGAGCTACCCAGTATGGGTTCTGGGAACCAGACAGTAATGCGTTTTAACCCCTGAGCTGTCTGTCCAGACCCTGGGTCAGTGGCTTGTCCTTTATTCTGATGATGTCTTTAGATGAACATAAAATGAAATCTTTATATTTAGTGCTTGGTTTTTTGGGGTTTTTTTTTTTTGATCCTGCTGAGGAAATGCTCCCTAGTCCAAGACCACTAACATATTCTTCCATGCTGTACTTTGTAGGCTTTAGTGAGTTCTCCAAGTAATACGAGTGAATTTTCTAAGTAGTGTAAGGTGTGGGGTTCTAGCTAATTTACTAAAGGCCTGTCGCTAACGAGGCCGTCTGTGGGGCCTCTGTGTGACTTCCCTCAGCCTCCCCACACCACACTATCTTGACCTCTTGAGCTTGGTAATCAGTGCCCCATGATTCTTTTTTTTTACAGAATAATAAACACCTTTATTACATGAGCTATGATGGATGGTTTATTTGCCTTTCCGGGCTTTGATCTTCCTCAGACAGAACTCCAGCTCCTTGCCTTCTAGCACATAGCCATCGGCTCTGCCACACTGGCCTGGTCTTGAGGCGATACAGGCCAGAAGCTTGCCCTGCTGGAACTGCTCCTCCAGAAGACTGCTGATCTTGGCGTTCTTTTTCCTTTCATCGTTATTTCTTCTGAATTTTCTTTGATCGTTTTTTGTTTAATATTTCTTCCTCCTCAGGAGTCAGCTTGGCCCCCTTCTTGCGGCCATGCAGTGCATGCATAGTGGGACTCGTACCACTGTCGGTACTGGGTGCTGTCAATGAGCACAATGCAGTTCTTGACCAGAGTCTTGGTGCGGACCAGCTCGTTATTGGACGCAGACGTCAATGATCCTTGTTTTGCGAGTACAGCACTCAGAACCCCGGGAAAAGTTCCCCACATCCAATCTTAGGGCACGGTACTTCTTATTGTCTCCTCGCACACGGACTGTGTGGATGCGACGAGGGCCAGTCTTACTGTTAGCCGCAGGCCGTCCCAGCTCATACTTCCGCTTCTTGTGGCAGGGCTTTCTCTTGCCCCGGGTCTTGCGGCGCTTGTGCCAGTTGTCCCGAGAGATGCCCATCGCTCGGCGCTGGCAGGAAAGAGGAAGCACAAAGCTTCACAGTCCGGTTTCTAAAACTCAGCCCCGCCTTCCTTACGTCTCTTCCGGTTCCCGGGAAGGAACCGGGGCCTCGAGGATCCTGGGACGCCAGGGAGGGTGATCCGTGATGTTTTTTTAACTTGTAAAGGCTTCCAGCTTTATTTTCCCTCAAGACTGTATTTGCTATTCTTTGACATTTCTATACAAAGTTTATAGTTGGCTTCTTAGTTTTCAGAACACCAGCCAGGGTGAAGATCAGTGGTAGAGCACTCGTCTAGCAACTCAAGGCCTAAGTTCCATCCCCAGTCTGTCCATCGTCCCACCCCCATCCCCCCCACTCCCCCCACCCCCTAGCACACTCAAGGCCCTAAGTTCCATTCCCAGTCCGTCCATCATCCCCCCCCCGACCCCCACATACACATGGGTGTTCTGTTTGGAAAATGGACATGGTTGTGCATACCCACAATCCTAACACGAGGGAGATTGAGGCAGTAAATTAGGTGTTCAAGGCCAGTATCAAGTTTGAGGCTAGCCTGGGCTCCATAATACCCTGTTTTTTTTGTTTTAAGTTTTATTTAAATTGAAGATCAATTTATGGATTGATCTTGGGAAAATCTCTGCAGTGTTCAGGCTTGTATTCCGTGAGCATGTGTGTGTTTATGCCTTCATTCAGCTACTTCAGGGACATTCGTAATCACATGTAGTATGTGTTCGGTGTAATGATCCCAGCACATTTTCTCTTAGATTAATAGTGATATTTTAATGCTGTTTTTACTTATAGAATTTTGTGTCCTGTTTGGTTATAGAGCTGTGTGGGAGATTTAACCGTTTCGTTCTGCCCTTTGTCCCACTTCACAGACCTGCCATTGGCAGTCAGAGCAAGGGTCCCACTGCGCGCCCTGTGTCCTGTAGACACTGCCATTTCACCAGTGATAGTGTTATTGCCCCCTTTGTTTTCCTAGTACTGTTTATTTTCCAGAAACCTTGTGGGACAAGACCGGTGACATCGGGCACCTCCGCTGTGACAGAAGTCACCGTTAAGGAATCTGTTAGCCGTGTGTTCTGTTGTAAATCCCCACTCTGGCAGTAAGGTGACGCCATCCTTTTCCTCTGTGGTCGTTGACTCCCGGTAAAGGCTGTTTCCTTTCTTCTTCTGACATGAGCGAAGTCTCCTCTTTTGTTCTGTTCGTACAGAATTGTATCATTGGTTCCTCACGCCGTCTGACTGGCTTCTTCAGCCTGCACGCCCCATTTCATACTTCAGCAATTCAATCTGCTAATTCCGTGTTTGCAGTTTCTGTAATTATGTTTATGAGAGGTGGAGCTGTGATTTTCCTTTTTTGTGATGCTGTCAACTGTTGAGGTTGTTGGCCTTACAAAATTTAAAAAAGAACGCTTTTTTATATTCAAGAGGATTTTTTTTTTATGACAGACTAATATTCGGCTTTTTTCTCCTTGGCACGTTCATCCTTGAAGTCACATGAGCCTGGTGAGCCTTACGGGTGTGTTTTCTCTACATTGCAGGCTCAATTTTTCAAATGAAAGTCAACTGTACAGATTCTGTGTTTCATTGGTCACTTTTGGTAAGCTGTGTTCTCAGGACGTCGTGACACTGTAGTGCACATCCTATAAACGGCCACGAAACCTGTAGAAACCGCAGCACCAATTCCTGCTTTTAGAACTTCACACTCTGTTACTGTTGTAGGTCTTGTAAGATATTTACCAAGTCTGGCCATCTCTTCAAACAGTCAAATTTTGTTTTTTCTTTTCTGATTTTTTTATATGTATTTCTTTGTTTTGGGGGGAAGTTGCAAGGGGATCAAGACAAGATTTCTCTCTGTAACCCTGGCTGTCCTGGACCATGCTCTGTAGACCGGCTGGCCTCAAACTCATAGAGATCCTCCTGTCTCTGCCTCCTGAGTGCTGGGATTAAAGGTGTGCACCATCACCACCCAACTATGTGTTCTGTTTCTACTTTTCTCTTTATTATTTTCTTCTTTGGTGTTCTTTGGGTTTAAATTGCTGTCCTTTGATATTTTTCCTTAAATAAACTGACCTCCAGTTCACAATCCTCCTGCCTCAACCTCCCATATTCTGGGATTACAGGTGTGTACCACCTCGCCCCACCTATTTGCTGTTTTTTGTTCATACAGATTGATGCACAAATCATTTTTTTTTAGTTTTTTTTTCCCCCTTTCTGCTATGTTCTTCCACCCTGCTAGTTTTTCCTCCAAGTGTGCTGTATCTGTGCCCCCAAGTTTAGAATAACTATCATCAAGTAGTTCGGATAGTTTAGTTCCTTTTGCCCTCTTTCTTAGACCTGATTTAAGGAGGGATTTTTTTTTGTGCTCTTGTAGCATTTTGAGACAAGATCTGACTGTGTATGTAGCTCAAGCTGGTCTGGAACTCAGGATCCTCCTGCCTCAGCCTTCCCAGTGCATGATCCAACAAGCCCTGCGTCATAGTGACTTTTCCATTGCCGTGACTAAACACCGTGACCAAGGCAACTTATAAGAGAAAGCATTTACCTGGGCTTACAGTTTCAGAAGTTAAGAGTCCATGGTGGCAGGAACAGCTGAGAGCTCATATCTTGATCCAAAATTAGGAGGCAGAGAATACACTGGGAACGGTGCCAATCTTTTGACGCGTCAAAGCCCAACCTCAGTGACACACCTCCTCCAAGGTCACACTGCTTAGTCCTTCCCAAGCAGTTCCATCAACCGGGGGCCAAGTATACACACACGCGAGCCGCGAGCCGATGGGACCATTCTCCTTCAAATACTACACCCAGTTGGGTTATCGGGAAGCTGGGACACTGCTAGATAGCGGTGTGCTTACCTAGCGTGTGCCAGGCCCGAGGTTCACAAAAATGTACAGAACTCTGTGGCTGCTTGGTCCAGGGAGTCAGACACCTGTGGCAGGAGAATTGCCATGAGTTAGAGCCCAGCCCATCCAATGTAACAAAACCATATTTCGAGAACCAGAAATGCATTGCTGTTTGATCTACAGCCATTTGTTCTCCCGCCATTCTTAGCTTTATTTCGCTGTGGGTAGAGACGTCAAGATTCCGTTCCTGACCGTTGTTAAGGCCCAGCATATGGATGACTTTTGACGTGTTCAGTTTGCAAAGCAGTACAAGGTGCGTACGTCGGGCTGAGTATTCTAATGGAGTTGGTCAGTTTGGTTCAAATCTCCCCCGCCCCTTTTGGATTTACATCATGTGTAATTGAAAACAATGTGTTGCGCATCTCTAAGTTTAACTGAAATTTTCCTCTTCTCTCTATGATTTTTGTTGTTTCTTCGCTTGGGTATTTTGTGTTAGTATTAGCAGTATAGCGGTTCCGGGCACAGCATCCCCATCTCCTGCATTTCCCCCCAGGGCTTCGTGTATGCTAGCCAAGTGCTGTGCCACCAAACTACATCATCAGCCCTTTTCAAATTTTGAGCCCAATCTTGTTCTGCAGTTCAGGCCGGCGTGGAACTCTCATTCTCCTACGAGCTGGGGTTCCATACATGCCCCCCCCCCCACCACGTTTGGCTTCTGTGCCTTCCTTTTGAACACTTTGATCCTCCTGAAAGTGTCCCTTTCCAAGGTGAAACATGTCACGTATGCCCCCCCCAGTGCGATGTACTTGTCCCAGTAAGCCCACCGGAAATCAACGTTACTCTAAGTTGAGGTGGTCCGCCTGACCAGTTGTTCACCTCAGGAGCTCAGGTGGACTGGGAACTGTTGCTCTCGGCCACGTCAAGCGTTACAAGAGGATTGGACTATACATACACTGTTAGCCGGGGGGCATGCCAAGTTCAAACCGGGTTTCCTGCCGAATTCATATCAATCTCACTCCATCGTAAGTCAGAAAGTCCCCAGTGAGCCCATTGTAAGCTGGAGGGTGTTGTGTGTACTGTCCTTAAAGTCACACTTGCTTCTCTTGTCCCATAAAAGATGACTGCTCAGGTTGCTGTGTGTGCTGAGGAAGGGGGGCTTACTGCCTGAGTGCACTCCCCGCCTCCTGGATCTGCGGTCGCTCTGGTCCCACATATAAGACTCCCTAGCATTTGTACATAATCACCCGACCCTCCCCCTTGCGCCTCAGGCTGAGCCTCCACCGCCCTTCCAGTGTGCTCTGCCTCACCTTGTCTGCCTGTGAAAGTCTTCCTTCTGCCTGGACTGTTCTTATGAGTAATATTTTTAAAAAAACGCCGATTTGCTGACAGCTAATTATCTGGACTTTGTTAGTGTGATCTGCATTCCCCTTCCTGCAGGAACGAACCCTGTTTCCTGCTCAGCGCGGGCCCCAGGTAGGTCGCGCCTCCCTCTCCCAGCTTCAGATCTGTCTCCACCTGAGTTCGCCGGGTCAGGGGTGCCCAACACCTTTCGGCTTACAGCATTTTTCAGCTTCTGGTGGGTTCACTGGGACAAGGTCCTGTCACAGTGGAGGGCCTACGCCGTGTCTTTCATCCTGGAAATGCCCTGCAGACAGCACTGTTTTTCCCTTCCGGTGCTCTCTCTTTCCTCCAGATCCCGCACCCTCCCATTTCATCAACCTTAACACGAGGATCAGGCAGGAAGTAGTGGACATGTTCCGCCTTTGAGGACATGCGTTTTGGGAGTCTCAGGGGCGGAATGTTAAGGACTGAAGGTTTGTGAGCCCCTCATTCATATTTTGAAACTGTACTTTATTGTGGCAGGGCTCAGAGCTGAGGCCTGTGGAGGTGATGCCGGTTGTGCTGGTGGGTCCGCAGGGAGGTCGATGTCCTACATGAAAAGACCTTGAGAGGCTTTGCTCTCCCCTCACTCCCTACCAGGAGGGACGTAAGGCCTCTCACTGACTCACAAACAACTGTAATCACTGATCACAAGAGGATGCTTCTACCCAGAAGTACCAGGGTTCCTGGGATCCAGAGGCAGCTCCTCTTCTCACACCTCCTGCATCCCCTGGTCCTGTGTGGGGCACTGTTAACATAGAAGCTGCTCAGTCTCTTCAGCTCCCCACACAGTTTCTCCAGAGCTCATTTTCCTCACTCACACCCCTACTCTGCCTGCTTTCTGACCCCATTCCTTGGGAGGGGCTCAGACATGGGCGGGGCCTTTCTCTCCTGCAAGGTTCAGCCCGGCACTTTGAGAAACCCTGTCAAGACATGACCGTCCAGCAGGGGGCCCCCAAGATCCAGCCACAGCACCACTATCCACGTGGACCATTTTTCCTCTGGAAGGAGCCGCCCACTGTCTCACACCAGTGTAAGCCTTTCCCTTGCTTTCCCTCGGTGCCACGGGGTAGCTGTCGGGGGAATTCATTTCACCGCTGCCCCAGACGGCAGCACAGCTTCCCCAGTCCTTGCTAGGATGGCCCCACCCAGCCTGTCGGCAGTGTCTGGCTGCTGGGAAGGGCGTCTGGTATCTTCCTGCAGGTAGACCTCCCGGGGCACAGGGACCTTGCTGCCTGGTTACAGTCAGAGGTCCTTTTGTGTCTGCACCAGCACCTAAGAAACAAGCTCCAAAGTCCCATGTCCTTTTCCCCGTGAGACAGGCTGCCTCAGTGATGTGTCTGTGATAATGGGGGCATTGATGCAGTTTGGGCACCATGGCGGATAGATGCAGAAGCCGCAGACCGGTTGTCATGCCTGTTGGCAAAGAGCAGTGACCACAGGGTGGCCCACCATGCCTAATCAGCCAGCCTGACTTGCTGTCCTTCTCTTGGGGACGTGTGCTGGCCTCTGAGGTCACTAGAATGCCCTTCTCTTGACTAGTGAGCAATGTCAAGGCTGGGAATCCATAGGAAGGAGCCTTGTCCCGGGGTTCTGCTCAGAGAAGAAAGTTGAGGCCAGAGGGCCGACGCTAACAGAAATCCACCAACCCTGGGTCAGTTTTTTGTTTGTTTGGGTTTATTTTTTAGCTTTTTAAGTGTTTTCATTAGCACATATCAGCTATACACAGTAATGAACTTTATTATAACATTTTCATACGTGCGCATAGTGTGTTCCATGCGTGTCCATCCCCTTGTTTCTGTTACCCTCTCTCTCTCTGATTTGATTTGCTTTTTTGTTTGTTCATTTTGTTTTAGATGGGATCTTGCTGTACAGGCCAGGCTGACCTTGGACACATAGCAATTCTCCTGTTTTAGCCAACTAAGAAATGGGGTCACAAGTGTGAGCCACCATGCCTGGTATTACAGTTTATGACCCCCCCCACACACACACCCTCTGGGTCTCTTTCCAGTGTGTGTGGCCTGGGCTAGTCTCCGCTGAGGCTCGTGCGTCACCCTGGGGAACCTGCAATCCCGCGTTCTTGCGTGTTTGTCCTCATCGTCTGTAGGGCAGCAGCTCGTGTGGTTTTCACCCGTCACCGATGCACCGAGGCTCCATATAGACGAGAGGACCGGGGCAGCTCCCCTGTGTGGGCCAACTGTTTGGCTGTGTCTCTGGTGCGCTGTGGTTACACAGGGACACTCCCTGGACAGTGTACGATGGAGTAGCTGAAAGGGTGGAAAGCCCGCGTGGGAGCCACGGTTGTGCCTGCTGTTCACAAACAGCCCCATCTCCCACGCAACTGTAACTTCCCCCTGGCAGCAGTTCCCATACCTCTACCCAGGCCTGCTTTTGTGATTTCAACGTTATTCTTCACTTACCTCTCAAAGCGTGGCATGTATAAGTCATCCTTTCGGCTGGGAAATAGATCGGTGGTTAGAAACAGGAAGTTTGAGTTGCAGGCCTGGGATGGGAAAGTCCCTAGCGGGAGGAGGCGGCTACACACTCAGATGTGCTACCTACCCAGCTTTCCCACCTTTGAAGGGCCGTTCCACCCCCAACCACTGGGATGGTGCCTACCTGGCAGTGTAGAAGGAATGAAGACCCTTATTCTGGGAGCCCTGACGAATCCAGGACATTCTAAAGTACAGTAGAGTGAGGGTCCAGATTCAGGAACTAAAGAGAGAATTTGGCTCTGAAGACAAAGAGACAGAATTTTGTAGTGGTATATTATTTGTATTTTGATAAATAAATCTTGCCTCAAGACCAGAGGCAAAGCTAAAGCCACTAGAGGTCAGGCAGTGGTGACGCACACCTTTAACCCCAGGATTTGGGAGACAGAGCCAGATGGATCTTTGTGAGTTCAATACCACCCTGGGCTACACAGTATTAATGTAGAAGTTAATCCAGGTGGTGGTGGCCTATACCTTTAATCCCAGCACTAGGGAGAGGGAATATAAAATGGGAGGAGAGAGAGGCTTAGTCTGCTTAGTTTCGTGGTCACCCAGCCTTGATAGAGGTGAGGCTTCTTCTCTACTGACTTGGCTGCCTTTCTGTCTGGTTTCCGGGTTGAACCCCAATATCTATCTCTGGGTTTTTGTTACCTGTGCTGCACAGTAGGCCTGGATACCTGCAGCCTTACGGCTGTAATGAAGCAGTCTGGCTCCTCCATGCTGCCTTCCCAGGGCACAGCCACCCTCCAGCTGGACATCTGAGGTCCTGGGATAAGCTGGTCTGCGTATGTGTGTGGTGGAGAGAGGCAGACAGAATCCCGACAGAAATCCCTGTGGCCCTGAGGTAGAGGTGGCAATGTCTGTTGTACTCCTGCCCTCCACGGCATCTTTCTCAAGCTCTGTGGACCCTCTTTGAGCCTCAGGATTCTAACTGCCTTCTTACCTTTGCTGGCCGCTGGCCTGGGGTTGCCGACGAAGACCCAAGGCTCTCTATGAGGCTTAATTGCTAGCACATGTTCCGTCCTTGGCAACACGGGGTCACCCTTTGGCACCGTGTGACCTGTGCTCGTTACACTGTTCCTTCCACGTCCCACACGTGAGGAGCCCCCCAGCTTCATTCTGATCTGTTGCCGGAGTCCAGCCCACCTGCTCATCCCCAAGCCTGGAAGAGGCGGGTTTGTCCACAGTCAAGTCGATCAGAGTTTAGCTTTTTTAAAAAGCAGGGTTTTTTCCCCCCACCTTGTCAGTGCTCAAGATGCTAGATTACCATGGAAACAGAGCTTGTTAAGATTCCTGTGACCAGCCTAATTATAGAATTTCAAAGACAAGCAGAGAGCTCCCCGAGGTTGTCAGGAAGGCAGCCCACACACTCTCCGGGACTTGCTGTTCACTGTGTGCCAGCCACCAGGGAGGTTGGCAGCTGAGTCCCCAGTGGGCATGTGACACCACCAACTCTCACCAGGCCAGAGCTCAGCTCTGACACCTGCATTCGTGACAGAAGCTGCAGACTACCAAGGACAGCTCCTACATTGTGCTGGGAGCGTCACACAGTCCCAGCAGACTCTATCCCTACCCTCCAGGGCTTCCTTACAGCCTGGGCTTACCCCAGAATCCCATCCATACTTATTCCCCTTTGCCAGAGCACCCCTCCCTCTTCAGCAAGCGTGACTCGCTCATATCCTGTGCGCATAATGGTGACCCTCGCTTAGGTCAGGAGTAGAGTTTTCGTTTCTCAGACAAAACCAGGTTGTGAAAGTGCAATTTGGCCTGAATGTGGCAGAGGCAGCTGGATTCCCCCAGGGCCTAGAAAACCATAGGGGACTCGGTGTGGCTTTGTCCGGGGCTACATTGCTCTTAGGGAATCTTTTAGTAAATCCGTACAGTTTGAAAGTTTGGGTTTTAGTTGTAGTCCTTGTGGGAGCGAGGATTTCCAGAAAGGCTCCATTGTTGATTCAGGAACCAAGGATGTCACAACCCTAGTTGTTACCCTAAGAAACCATAGGCAGTTACTACTAGGAAATGCTCCGTAGGTTCCTGACCAGAATCCTCAGCACCAGCAAGGCTAATAAGGGCAAGAACTCTAAAATACAGTCCCAGCCCCAAGGAGCCCAAGGAGATGGGGGACTATATTATATACTGTAAGTTTTAGGTGGGGTTCTGGGAGGAAAGAGGACATTGGAGAAAATTAAGAAAATCTGAACAGTATGGACATCCTTTTTCCTTCACCGATTGTGACAAAGGTGACATGCAGAAGGGGATGAGTGTGCCAGAGCCCAGGCAAAAAGTCCCATGAAACACAATATCCTCTGTAGCTTTGCTCACTGAAGAAGGTGAGGGGGCCTGACTAGCACCATCAGGAGAGATGAGATGCCGACCCCAGTCTTAGTTGGCATTGATGAGGGGGCAGCACGTGTTCTTAGCCAGTGTCCTGTTGCTGTGAAGAGACACCATGACCAGAACAACTCACACAAGAAAGCATTTCCTTGGGGCTGGCTTTAGGTCATCGGTTCAGAGGCTTAGTGCATCATCATCACTGGGGAAAGCATAGTGGTACACAGGCAGGCATGGTGCTAGAGAAGTAGCTGAGCAATCTCCATCTCATCCAATGGCAACAGGCAGAGAGAGACACTGGGACTGCCTTGGGCTTTGAAATCCCAGGGCCCACACCCCCCACCTCCCAGTGACGCCCATCCGCCCTTCCTCCGTGAGGCAGCACCTCCTCATCCTTTGAGATAGCATCCCTTCCCTCCCTGAGGACTCAGTATTCAAGTGTATGAGCCTCTGGGGGCCATTCTTATTCAAACCACTACAGCACAAGAATTTTCCCATTGCCTTTCCAGCCCCTTAAGGTATACCAGGGGCTAGAAAAATGGCTCAGCAATTAAGGGCACTTAATGCTAGTACAGAGGACCCGGTCCAGTTCCCAGCACCCACAGTCTGTCTCCCAACTGTCTTAACTGTGGCTCCAGGGGAGTCTGACTCAGTCTCCTGGCCTCCATGCGCATCAAATGTGTGTGTGTGTGTGTGTGTATTCAGGCAAAACACACACACATAAAATAATTTTTTAGAAAATTTAGAGTATGGTAAAAAAAATATTTGAAGTGTTTATTTTTTATGTGAAGATCACTGGCTGTTACTGTGATTCCTTCTTACTCACCTGGTCAGTGACCCAGGCATGGGCCAGCACCTGTGATTTACTTGGGGTACCCACTGCCACAACTGTGAATTACTTTCCTGTGGAACTCCAAGGTGTATAGCTGTCCAAGAAGGCCCTGTGTAAGTCAGGGCGCTCTAGGGACACCCAACAGGATGCGTATAGTGAAAAGGCTTGGCCCACAGGAATATGGAGGCTAGGAAGTCCAAAGCAGTCGATGTAGGCTTCATGTCAAGCTCAGAGCCCACATCTATTAAAGGATAGCAGTCTTTCATTGCTTTGATTGACTAGAGGAGGCCCATCCAATAAGAAGGGCCATATTCAAGGTCAGAGTTAATGAGGGTTAGCCTCATCCCTATACACCCTCATGGAAACATCCAGAACAATATTCGATCTGACAGAGTTGACACAGGAACTCTAGAGGTCTACCTTTTGTCAAGTTGACATCCATATGCAACTCCTTAAAACAATTTCAGCCTGAAAAAAACGACAATAACAAGGCTTCCCACTCACTGAGCAGGACCAAGCTGTGTGCACACCTTCCGGCACTGGCCCATTTCCTCAGGAAAGGGCATGGTCATCTTGGGCCTTCTGGTCAACCCCCAACAGAAAGTCATGGCCTCTCAGTGGTTTTCCTACCATTTCAATCCCCCGTTTCTCCCTTCTTTTCTCTCAGTTTCAGCTTTTCTTTCTGAGGTGAAGGGGCCAACATTATAAGTGCTTGTGACTCCCCCAGAGGCTACTCACCCTGAGAGAATCCCAAGCGACCTGAAGCACACTGGCCTGGCCTGCAGGTGCAGGGTGTACTTCCAAGACCACCTGCACAATTGCCATTCACAACAAGTTTTGGTTCATTTTTGCGTTGCAGCTCAGAGTGCCTGATACGGGGTGGTTTGCAGGGAACAGAGTTTATTTCAGAAGTTTTAGAGGGTGTCAGCAGAAAGCTGTGTCAGCCTCCGGTGAGGGCCACATGGGGAACCGAGCAGCTTGCTAGCCTGTGTCTTTCCCCTCTGTGAAGCCACTAATGCCCTAGTGTAGATGGCCCCAGTTATACCTGACCTCACCTCACCCCAGCTGCCTTCCCAAATGTCATCAGCCTGTGACTCTGGTGATGGAGATTCCAACACTTGAGCTTTTTGGGGACGAACCCAACCCATAGCAGATACTTAAAGTTAAGAAGTGCGGTGGAAGGCTGGCGCTGACTCAGCAGTTAAACGTTCTCACTGCTCTGGCAGAGGGCTGGGTTTGGTTCCCTGCACCCTCAGGGCAGCTCATAACTGTCTGTAACTCCAGTTCCAGGGGTGTGGGCTCCTGCATGCACGTGGTACGCATGTGTCCACTCAAGCACATAAACATGCACATTAAAGGGGGGATGGCACCAGGGGCCTGCAAGGGTGAAGGCACTTGCCGCCAAGCCTAAAGACCCGAGTTTGATCCCCAGAATCCACATGGTGACAGAAGAGGACCCCCTCCTTCAGGTTGTCCTCCAGCTTACACGTGTGCCGTGGTGTGCACATGCTTCTATGCAGATACTAAATAAATAAATCTATTTC
Source organism: Microtus ochrogaster (assembly GCF_000317375.1). NCBI lineage: Eukaryota > Metazoa > Chordata > Mammalia > Rodentia > Cricetidae > Microtus > Microtus ochrogaster. The sequence goes on along the minus strand of NW_004949136.1, from coordinate 2,672,269 downwards.
TTTCTTTTCCTGTTTCCTTGAGGCACTTTTCTCTGTGTAGCCTTGGCTGACCTAGAACTTGCACTCACAAGGCTGACCTTGAATTCACAGAGATCTGCCTACCTCTGTCTCCTGAGTGCTGATGCTAAAGGTATGCTCCATTATTGTTTCCAGGAGGTGATGGCACCTGCCTTTAACTGCAGCACTTGGGAGGCAGAGCAGATGGATCTCTGAGTTCATGGCCAGCCTGGTCTACAGAGCAGGTTTCAGGACAGCCAGGGGGCTACAAAGAGAACCCTATTTTGAACAAAACAAAACCAAGAAAATCGTTGTTTTTGTTTGGTTGGGTTTTTGTTTCTTTGTTTGTTTAAAGAGTCCTTTTGTAGCCCAGGCTAGCCCTGACTTTCCATTCTCTCGCCTCTGCCTCCTCAGTGCTGGGATTATAGGTGTGCACCATCCCACACCTGGCTTGCAGCATTCTCAGATGCTTGGGAAGCCACTGTGGGACCCCTCCACAGGCTGGTCAAGGAGTGATGGAATTTCTGCACCACAGGAGCAAGTGTTCCTCTTCACTGACCTGGTTTTTTGTGCCAACCTAAGCCTTCTTCAGGAGCCTGAGTGATAGCCTGGGTGCCCTTCTTCCTTGATACCCTGGCAGGTTGTGTGGTACTAATTTGTCTGATCCCTCAAACATAGAGTGAACCTTTTGTGGATTTCTGTTTCTCCTATGTATGTGGGGTGTGTGTGTGTGTGCGCGCGTGTGTGTGTGCGGAAGTGCATGTGAATGTGGGAGTGCACACACTTGATACACGTGTGTACATGTGTATCAAGGCTGGGTTTTGTGTCATCTAGCTTACTCTCTAATTTATAGTAAATTATGTATATAATATTATATATATATAGCGTGATATATCATATATGAATTGCTACTTCCATCTAGTCTAGCTAGCCAGCTTGCCCCAGGGACCCTATCTCTGCTTGGACCCGCGCTTGTAAACATGTGTAAACGTGTTCACATGTGCTCACCCATGCCCTTAGGATCTTCAGACTCTCCCCACAGGTTCAGAGTGTTCCCCACATCCTCTTCCGTAAGCTCTCTGTCATCCTGCTGTGCACACTCACCCCTTTATTCTCTAAACGGCCAGGTGTATGCGTGGCGGAAGGCAAGGGTCTTGGGTCCATTCTGACTGCCGTGATGAGACGCCCCTGTCAAGGACATAGATTGCAGGAGCTTGTCCTCCCCTGGTGTAAGCTGGGGGCCCCCGGGGTCAGGAGCCGGCACAGGGTAGTCTGCTTCCGGATCTCAGACAGCCCATTTTTGAGTGTCCTTATGTTTCAGAGAGCTAGCGCTGCTCCCTTCTGGGGAGGCACTAACTGGGGTCCCGCCCCCACGCCCTCTTCTTACGTCAATCACCTTCTCAGCCTCGTCTCCAAATACCACCCGGCTAGTAGTCGGGACTCCGGGCTTCCCTGCTGTCGGTGACAAGGCACTGCCATCAACCCTAGTCATTTGTCATTTCTGTGCTCTCAACCCCGGGGCTAA
>NW_004949136.1:2661578-2670211 GCF_000317375.1 Microtus ochrogaster | reverse complement strand
CACTGTGGGGCAGGCAGACCCTGGTTGTGCCCCTCCCGCCTGGACGTCCTTCCCGTGGACCTGACGCCACCAGGTGGGTAAACTGGGAGAGGACAGAGCCTGGCTGCCTCTCTCCTGGTCTCCTTTGGTGCTGCAGGGGTCACCGTCAGTGCTTGGCTTTTATCGAGTACCTCTCAAGCTGCTCCCTGGGAGCCTCAGAGCCATGAGTCGGGCCTCTGAGGGAGCTACGCTTGGGTGTAGTGGGCCAGCCTTCGTTCCTCCTGAGCTCCCAGAGGAACCAACCGCGGCTTCCGGCTCCTCACTGAATCTCCCCTTTAAAGGGAGAGAAGCATATTTTTGCAGTCCCTGTGACCTGATTTCAGCCGTTTCCAGCTCGAGCTGGTAATTTGCTTGTTTTAAAAACATTCCGTTACACTCTCCACTCTGGAATATTCTCAGCACTTTGACTCGGCTCCTGAAAGTCTCTCTCACTGCAGGATTTTATAAAAGCACAAAGCTTCCCATTGTACCTTGTGTTTCTGGAGGTTTTGTCTCTGTATGCTGGCCCTTGTGGCACTTGGGGGTCGTGGAATGGAAACCATCAGGCTATGTACGGTTCTGGTCGGAACCTTAGTGGAGTTTTTTTTTAAAAAAAGAGCTGTTCTGTGTGTGAATAGTGCATGTCACAAAGTAAAATACTCAAGGAAACTGGACCTCCCTCTGCCCCGAGGTCTGCTGGGCTACAGGGACCTTGGGCCTGCGTGAGTCACCGAGACGGTGCTGGTGCACGGGCTGACTTTAGCCTCCAGCCTAGCCCTCCACTTTCCCTCCTTGGATGGTCGTATGTAAATATCATGGTCCATTTGAACCTTGTCCCTGTGTGGAAAAAAAGGGCCTGGTTTTTAGAAGCTGCCCAGAGGGAAGGAGGGTGAAAGAAAACCAGCAGGGAATAAGCAGTCAGGGAACTGAGTGGCCCAGGACGGAGGACCTGATATCCTGACCGCCGGATGCCGGATATCTCCGCTACCGTGCGGGGCCTCTCCCACCTGAGCGGCCGGCTCCAGCAGCCACAGCTTTGAGAACATGAGAGTCATGTGAGGAAAGGTGAAAGGAGCCTTTACCCGGAAAAGCTGCCGTTTCAGTTCTGGCATCCCCCAGCCAGGACTGCAGCCTTAGTCAACCCGGATGGGAATGGCCCATTCCCATCTATACGTTGGGTTTGGGGCCCGGGCTCCTGCATCACAATACTACTTCCTTACCCGATTTTACATCCTCTCTAGAATCCATCTACCGCCGTGGGGCCAGAAGATGGAGGAAGCTATACCGCGCCAACGGCCACCTCTTCCAAGCCAAGCGCTTTAACCGGGTGAGTGTGTCCCTCCGACAATGACTCCCTTGCAGGGGTCGTTTTTATTGCTTGTACAAGTGGAGAAAAAGGGGGAAGGGTCCTTGCTCCTGCTGTGCAGGGCTTGGCTAATGCCATGCCCTGGGAAAAAAAAGTCCTGAGCCACCAGCCTAACCAGTATTGCGGGGCCGTGGAGATGTGCTCGGTTCCTCTCCAGCCAGTCCGCTGAATGGCAGCGGCTGCATGAGAACGCAGCTGTGTCTCGGGTATCCTTTTCTGCTCCTGATTATGTAGCCTTTGCTCATTGTCTCTGGCCCTGAGGACCTGGCCTGCCTGCCTGCCTGTTTGGACACATGGTGCTTCTGGAAGGCTCTAAGGGTGTCCTTGGACCCCAAAAGTCCCAGATGCCTCTACCTTCTTGTCTCCTGTTACTCCAGTGGCCAGTCCTTTCCAAGTGACACTTGGCTCAGTCCCTCGGGTCTCCTCGTCACAGAGGTTCTTTGTTCTCCAGTGTGCAGGGACCGGGTGACTCTGCGGTGGCTCCCTCTCACAACCAAGGGCAGTGCCTGTTGTCCGCTGTGCCCAGCAAGCACACTTTAGAGGAGTGTAGGTCCTGTGAACACACGGGGACAGCACGGAGCCATTATGCTCAAGTGCCAACTGCCCAGCCAGCCCTGTACTTTTCCACTCTCTGTCCCCAGGCTGGAACGACTCTTTAGCCTTGAGTGGCCACAGGCCTAGCAATGAGCTGTGGGGTCAGCCCCAGTCCTTCTGCGTCTTAGACAAGAGCTCCCTTCTGTCTTGTTTCCTGGTCTGTGACCTATGAACACCGGTGGGAGGGATGAGGAAGGAGCACAGGTCCAGTCGACCTTTGTCTCATGGTGTGAGAGCCACCTGCATCTTCAGGGCAGCCACTGACCTGCACCTCTCTGGTCTCTTCTCAAGGCTATAGCTGTACTCCTGGGTGATCCTGGGAGTGTGGGTTGTACCTCTTGCGCCCATCATGCCTCAAGAAGTTGGGGCTGCCCCCCTCCCCTGGTGGCTAGTGAGTCTGGAGTGGTAATGGGGGCAGAGGAAAAGCTCCTGAACAACCACTCGGGAGTATATGTACGCTTGATCTCGGCCAGAAGGCTGAGAAGCAACGAGCCGGACCTCAGACAGCGCTGGGCTGGGGAGAGACATGGGCCAGTGCCTCGGAAGACAGCCAGGTACTGCCCAGAGATCCTAGAGACTTCCTGGAAGGAGGTGTCTGGGAAGTCAGCCCGGAGAAGATGCTGAGAATCCAGGATACAGCAGGCACAGTAGAACCCAAATAGTATCAGGGTACACTGAGACCCAGGCTGGGGACGATTCCAATGACCCTGCGTCTCTGCTATCCCGTTAAGACGCTCCTGGTACTCCTCAGGCCTAACACGTAGTAGGCGCCTACTGAACACACTGCCTTGCTCTTTACTGTGACTGACGATTGGAAGGTTATTCAGGGAGACTGGGGTTGGGCAGCTGGGCAGACGCACAGTGTGGAACAAAAAAAAATGGGCTGTATTTGCTGAGAATGAGCAGAGTTCTGGGAGCCAGCATGGGCAGTAGAGAGACCACAGACAGCCGCTCACCTCGGAGAGGCCTGGTGTCATCAGGACAGAGGTAAAAGGGGTTCCAAATGTCAAGTATTAGCATGCTAGCCCAGGTACTCAGAGGACAGCAGGGGCTGGAATGATGCTGCCCGGCAGAATATGTTCATGGGATTTTGCAGTAAGCCAACCAGAAAGCCGAGATACACGTTGTCTCTGGGAATATGGAGAAGTGGAGGCATCTGGCCTAAGAGCACCCAGTGCCAGCCCCAGCATTTGTCTGCGAAACAAGCAACTGGCCATCTGGACAGCCAGGTGCCCTCTCTCCTGTGAACCTATCACGGGCCAGAGCAGGAGTCTCAGGCAGCCACCTCCTCCCAGGGCACTGGAGAGGATCGGAAAGTGCTGTTGTCACCTGTGCGTGTTTCCCTCGCTAATGGATGACCGACGGCCAGGACGAAGCCCATACACTCGCCCATCCACTGGGCACACAGGCCAGGACTCCGGCAGCACCAGGAGCCTCTTCCCACAGTGTGTGTGGTCACGTGTGTGTCCATGTGCAGACAGATATGCATATACATATACACAGGTTTGGGTGGAGGCCTCAAGTTGGCATCAAGTTATCCCTTTGTCATTCCCACTTTAATCCTCTAGACAAGGTCTCTTGGTAAGCCTGGAACTCAATTCACCTGGAGCGCTTGGCCAGTGAACCCCAAGGACCCTCCTGTGTCTGTTCCCGGTGCTTGGATTATAGGCATGCACTATACCTACCTTCCTTATGTGGGTGCTAGGGGGTCAGACTCAGACCCTCATGCTTATGTCACACGCTCTTTACCTGCCGACTCTGCCGTCTCCCTCGCCCCTTCCCGTACTCTTTATTGGCAAACCAGAGGGATGTGGTGTGAGTTCTTAGGAGCTGTGCCACCCGTGTTTGCCCTCCAACCTCACTCTGGCTCTCAGAAGGAAAACGTTCCTCTGTGAGACTCAAAAGGAGGATCTAGAAGTGACATCTTGGCCATCTGACAGAGAGGGCAGGGCCTGCCTTGTGGACCCGAGGCCTAGCATTTACGCAATGGGAGACGTACTCTCCTGCCCCTTACGCGGAGAATGTTGGTTAAGGAAATGGAAGATCCGAGCTCTCTTGCCCACCAGTTGCAGAGAGAGCGAGGTTAAGAAAACGATAAAAACCAGAAGTGACGCAGCCTCCAGGGAAAAAGCAGGCACCGGGGACCAAAGGGGTTTTTAGACTTAGCCACATTAGACATTCAGATTTCCTTGGTTTCTAAACAAACTAAATGCAGAAACCGCATAGGAAAATCTGTGTGTTTGTGCGCTCATACCAGAGGGCAACTTCGGATGTCATTTCTCAGATGCCCATCTATTGGGATAGGGACTCTCAGGGTAATATTCATAAGGTAGGCTAGCCGAGCTAGCCACCGATCCCAGGACCCTGCCAGCCTCTACCTCCTCAGTGTTGGGATTTTTCCCCACATAGGTGATTGACATCAAACTTTGTGTTTGCAAGGCAAGTACTTTACAAACTGAGCCATCTCCCGGTCCTAGGGGAAAAATACGTGTTACAAATAAAACCTAAAGTTATCCCTTTAGGATCAAAGGAACACAAATGGTTGCCATTTTGGGCTTCCTGCAAATTACCCTTTTTTCTTTTCCTTTCTTTCTTTGAGATACTTATTTTTAATGTTATGCATACGGGAGTTTTGCCTTCCTGTATGCCTATGCGACCTGGGCATGCAGTGCCAACAGAAGCCAGAAGGGGGAGTCGGATCCTCTGGAACTGGAGGTGTACCAGAGCGACCAGTCCCCACCCTCTTCAAGTCAGCCTTTGATAAATGCCAGGGCAGAGCAGGGCTGTGGGTGTCTGACGAGTGTAATTGCTTATAAATGCAGACAGCTTGACCCTTACAAACATCTTTTTAAAGGCAGACATATTCCTCAGACAGTGTCAAGGGAACTGAATGTAGTCATTGCTTAGGGTTCACTGTGTGAGCTGCAGTGGGATCTGGATAGCCCCATGGTGGGGTGCAGAAACGGACTCTGCCTTGTAGGATGTTTTCTGCCCTGCTTCTGTCCGAGAGGACCCACCCCCTGCAGTCAGCCCACGCTGTTCTTGCACACGAACCCCGGCCATTGATGGTTCCTTCCTTGTGATGGCCACGTGGCCCTGTGCGCTGCACATGGGTCCTCGTGCTACAGGGCAGGCTCGTGAGATCATGTACCTTGCCCTCTGTCTCCAGGATCTCAAGAAAAGAAGCTTCTCAGAATGGGCAGGAAGACAGGTTTAGGACATGCCACCCGTAGGACCGTCAAAGGTTTCTTCTAAGATCTTTTGTCTGAAGAAACTAAAATGGTTCACAAACGTTTCCTGTAAGAGACCGGAGTCTGTATTTTCCGTTTTTAAAGACACGCACACCTCTACTGCAGCATTCAGTGCCGCTGCCGTGGCCCAAGAGCTGCAGATAGTACGTGTGCCCATAGGTGCAGCTATATTCCGGTAAAATTTCATGTACCAAAAAAAGGGGGGAGTGGTGGCCATGAACTAGGGTTCACCTTCTGCTGTGGTTTGCACACCCTTTCGCTAGGAACTTGGAATCGAGGCCCTGAGAGAAACAGATTTGGCCCCCCCATGTGCCCCACCCTTCCCAGGTCGAGTAACCCAGAGGAGAAGGGATTCTCTTTCTGGGAATTTGAAGGCTCACACCGGACCTCATGCATCCTTACAGCCAGATTTATGCCCCCTCAGAGGGTCCAGCCCAGCAGCGTCCCCAGGCGGCTGGCAGAAGCAAGCACCTTCCCTCTTGAGGAAGTGTGAAAGGATTCCCACAGATAGTAAATTGGACATCTGGGCTCACAATCAGCAACGTAAAAAACCTCGTAGGAGACTGGTCCTTCTGGTCAGAAGCCAGCGGAAGCCGAGCTGGAAGGCGCGGCCTGGCCCAGTGCAAAAACCGAGCGCTTGATATCTGTGAAAAATTAAAATACATGATTGAAAATTAAGAACAAGGAACAAGTTGGCAGCATGTGAGACAGACTTTAAAATGTTTTTATTCCATTAATCCATTTCCTGTGAGTTCCTGAGAATAGAAGCCTGGGGCTTTGGGTTTGCTGTATTGTTTCAATGGCACGTTTTCAGAAACGTTGATGATTTAAGTATAGCTTTCTTTTAATAGAGAGCCCCTTGCTAGGTGTGGTGGTACACACCTTTAATCCCAGCACTGATGACACAGAGACTAGCAGCTCGCTGTGACTTCGAGATCAGCCTGTTCAGCATAGCAAGTTCCAAGCCAGGAAGGCTACATAGAGATACCCTGTCTCAGGGGGAAAAAAATAAAAATAAGAAGAAAATAAAGTAAGAAAAAAAAGCCATTGGTACAGTTTTGGTGGCTCCCCTGAGAAACATACAAGAGGTCTCAGTCCAGTTCATGTTGACAAGTTCATGCTGCCCTTGGTCAGCAGTTGCCTGTGCTGACCCTGGTTAGAGTAGCTCTTGTACAAATACGGTGAGGCAGAGCTATAATCACAGAACTGGGGAGGCCAAGGCCAGGCTGGACTACAGGTGATGCGAACTGGGGGGGGGGGGGCGAGGCCAGGCTGGGCTACCCGTCAAGACCTTTTCTCAGAATGATCAGAGGCTGGGAACATAGCTCAGTTGGTAGAATGTTTGCCCAGCATGCACAAGGCCGTGAGTCCCACCCCAGCAGCACATGACAGACAGGGCATTGTTGTACATGCCTGTGATCCCAGCACTCAGGAAATGGAGGCAGGAGAGGCAGAAGTTTAGGTTGGGCTAGAGAGATGGCTCGGCGGCTGCAAGGGCTTGCTGCACAATGCTCAGAAGCTGAGTCCGGATCCCAGTACCTGCATGACAAGCTAGGTAGGCATGGTCATGCGGGCTCTGAGTGAGACAGAGACAGAAGGGTCACTGGGTTCCCCCAAATGAGCTCCAGGTTCAGGAAGGACCCTGCCTCGGAGGAAGAAGGCAGAGAGCGTTAGAGGTGGACACCAGTGCAGACGCCACGCGCTGCGGGGAGGCGGGTTGTCATGGTCGTTCTTGGTAACATAGCAAGTTTGAGGCCAGCCTGGGCTCCATGAGACCCTGTCTCAAAAAGGTTGGAAGTCAAAGCGGCTAAGGGAGCTGCTATTTCTGGGACAGCAGGGGACCCTACATTTCTATTTGTAGATGCAGAGGCCACAATTAGATGCCAGAGGTATGTCCTATCGCCAGAGTGTGGCCAGATCCTGAACACGGTTCTTCTCGCACAGAGCTTGTAAAATTACAAAAGTCGTGGAAGTCCCACCAGAGGAGCCGACAGTCACTGATTTCGGATTCATTGAAATCGTGAATAATAAAGGATTTGCCGCCGCCATTCACAGTTCTCCCAAGTCTGAATGTCAGCGGTGCCCTTTGGGGTGGTGACGGTCGGTTGGAGTCGTAGGGGCTTCCACTGTGCTCCTCTTGACTGTGGCAGGCACCACAGCCTGGTCTCACTCACCGCCTCTGACCTTCAGGGAACTACTGGGCTAGGACGGGCCTGCACTCAGAAAGGAGGCGTCCGACCCCTCTTGTGTGGTATCTTCCCAGCGAAGTTGTTGTCTGCCTGAGTTTTAAGTGTGGCCTGGGCTCCCGGGAGGGCCGGCTGGGCCTGACCACTGCTGTTCCTGTCCGCAGAGAGCTTACTGTGGCCAGTGCAGCCAAAGGATATGGGGTCTCGCGAGGCAGGGCTACAGGTGCATCAACTGCAAGCTGCTGGTCCATAAACGCTGCCACGTGCTCGTCCCGCTGACCTGCAGGAGGCATATGGTGAGTCGGGGCCTGGGGAGGGCTCATCTTCATCTTGCCAGAGCGAGGAAGAAAGATGCCCCCGAGGTGGCATATCTGTATTTTATGTATCGAAGTAAGAACAGGATCCAGACTGGGGCATTCTCCCTAGAGCTCCTTTCTGCTGCGCCTGACGGCACACATGACCTTTGACCCTACAGGACCACATTAACCTTAAGATAATGAAACGAACCCAGAAATATGACCTATCAGAGCTCAGTGAGGTCAGCGGTTGGACCCTAAGGGCCATCACTATAAGCTGTCTCTGATATAACTTCAGCTATGCGGGGTCCCAGGGCCTTTAGACTGATGATTGGGAGCCTGGCTGCCAGCACAATGTCCACAGTGTAACAAGGGGATATTGCCAAGAGTGCTGAAAAGCATCCCCTCTATCTAACAGCCTGACTGAGTGACCACCTCGACTGCCACCCCGTAGACTCACAGGTGGCAGACATTGTGTGTACACATATACACATGCGCACACACACTCGCGCGCACAACGGTGCCGTTTGTAGTCATGACATCAAAGCGGGGTTGTAACTCCTGCCCCGTCACTCCAACACTGCCGTTTTCTTGCAGGATTCTGTCATGCCTTCCCAAGAGCCTCCAGTAGATGACAAGAACGATGGTGTAGACCTTCCTTCAGAGGAAACCGATGGAAGTAGGTGCCCCTTTCCCCAGCTGAGTGGGTCCCCCTCTTCCTGCTCTCCGACAGTCAGTGTGGGTGGGCTGGGCTGGGCTGGGAAGCTGCACTGCAGGCAGCCACCCCTCTGTCCCCAGGCTGCTGGCCTTCCCTGGTAGCTGCTGGACAGTAATTCCCTCATCGCTGAGAACCTGAGGCTGAGAGCGTCTTCCTCTGTGCCGATTCCAGTTGCTCTGGACAGCACTTGATATGTGACCCCCC
>NW_004949136.1:2658421-2661223 GCF_000317375.1 Microtus ochrogaster | reverse complement strand
CCTACCTACCTACACACACACACACACACACACACACACACACACGCACACACACTGTCCATCAGCTCTCTACTTACCCATTACCCGTCCACCTGTCCATCATGTCTAGCACTCACTTAATCATCCCTGTAACCATCTATCATCCGTCTGTCCATCTATTTATCATTTCCCCTCCCACGTATCCATTCCTCACCCACCACCATCCATCGTCCATCCATTGTCTGCCCTCCCGCGTTCTGCCGTGAACTGACCTATGTCCCCTCTATCCACACCCTCCTAAGAAAAACTGGAAGATGATGCACCAAAACCTCGTGCCTCCATATGGTCCCAGACGTTCAATGATTTTACTTAAGATTTTTTACTTTACGGTAGTGCAAAAGTCTACCCACACATCCGTATTTCCACTGTGGGTATATGTTCAGTCATTATTAGATGGTGTATTGAATGTATTTTCTTCTTTTGCTCCTCCTCCTTCAATACTCTCCTCTCTCTCTCTCTCTCTCTCTCTCTCTCTCTCTCTCTCTCTCTCTCTTTCTCTGTGTGTGTGTGCACATGTGTATGCACACAGAGTGTGTGTGTATGTTTATATGTTGTTGCTAGGGATCCTCCTGTCTCCAGTCCCCGGTGCTTGGGTTACAAGCATGTTCCACCACACCTGGCTTTTATGGTGTGCTACAGATCCAAACCCAGAGCCTCAGAATCGTGCGGCAAGCATTTAACTATCTTCTTCACGCCGTGGTTTTGTTTGTTGGGGGAAGGTCTTCTGTAGCCCAGCTGCCCTCAGATCAGTATGTAGACAAGGATGACCATAAGCGTCTGATCCTCCTGCCTCTGTCTCCCAAGCGGAACACCGGGATTACAGGCATTTGCCGTCATGCCTACTTGCTTTCTGTGGCCCTGGTGATTAAACCAGGGCTTCGTGCACTTTACCAACTGAGCTACGTCTCCAGCCCCCTTTATCTGCTTGAGACAGTCTTACTACGTGACCCTGTACGATCCTCCTGCTTAGCTTCCCAGGTGCTAGGAGTACAGGCACGCCCCACAACACCCAGCTCTAAACGAACCGTGCACACTGTGTTTTCAGCACCTAGGACTTCCAGCCTGATGGATTTATCAGGCCGTTGACCTCGTCTTAAGCCAAGGAGCTGTGGCTTCTTCCCAGTATCCTACCTTCCCCCTTGGTCACACAGCCATGTTGATTCAGCCTAGCACTCCTTAAACTGGGGTCTGGTGTGACAGATTGGCCCCTGAGCGCTGCCGTCCTGTCTGAGGCCCCAGCTTCCTGCACTGGGGTGAGGGTCCTCTGGGTTCTTGTGCTCCTGTGACCCTTTTAATACCCTTCTTTCCTTCCTTCTCTTTCCTAGTTGCTTATATTTCTTCATCTCGGAAACATGACAATATCAAAGACGATTCTGAGGTAAGTGAATAAAGTTAGTGTTGCCGGGGTCTTTTCAGGAAGCCTGTTAGTTTGCTTCTGGGGCAGTTACATGAATTTCAGTATGGCCGAGGGATATTAGGAAGTTCCTGAGCTGGGCTCCAATGAGACCAATGGCCTGATGATAGTCATGAATTTGCCACACTTTTGTCTGCTCCTAAGCTGCCCCTCTTTGTGGCTTCCTTTGTCCTTCCTGGTCTGGCAAGCCCTCAGCTGCTCCCTCAGTCGGACCTTTTTCCGGAATCTGACCCACGGGCTCCATCTGTCTCTGTCCAGCCTCATACCTGCAGCTCTGGGGATGAATCTGTTTGGGGTAGCAGAAGAACACGCTGTGCTCGCGGCCTTTGCTGATCACCTCACAGAGCAGGCCCCACCCTCTCTGCCCTCACTCGCTGAACCAAGTGGGGCCATGGGCTCTGCTCTCTCCACCCGCCCCAGCCTCAGGGAACACACGCTGCTTCCCTTATGCTCCTGAAGCAAGTCCCCACTCTCCCACCCTCATGGAGCCGGGTCACTGAACTCCCTACTCTTACAGAACACGGCCAGGTTCACAGCCTAAACAGCCTCACCTACTGAACAGCCCCCGCGTCCCCCAGAACCCTCACGGAGGCACAGCTATGTTTCTGGTTTTCTTTTAGAAGCCCACGGTCTTGGCTCTAGTTGTCCTAACCAGAGTTAGATGGGACCGGGTGCTGGAGCGTGGGCCTGGCTCCGCGCTGGAGAATAGGCCTTGCTGCCTTCCGTGTGAGGGTGAACAATTCTTGGATTCTGGCCGATGGTGTCCCCTGCCCTCTCTGGTCTCCCTAGGACCTTAAGCCTGTCATCGACGGGGTAGATGGGATCAAAATCTCTCAGGGGCTGGGGCTGCAGGACTTCGACCTCATCAGAGTTATCGGGCGTGGGAGCTATGCCAAGGTCCTCCTGGTGCGGCTGAAGAAGAACGACCAGATCTATGCCATGAAGGTGGTGAAGAAGGAACTAGTCCATGACGACGAGGTGAGTGCGGGCCCACCAGAGAGTCGCGTGGTGATTCTGGGTGCAGTTTCTGGAGAAATTCCCAAACTGTGTCTAACATGGTTGTATCATTTTATGTTCCTGCCAGTGAGACACAGGGCTCCATCTTCCATCTTCACCAACACTTACTTTCTGACTTTGTTGTTTCCCTCCCAGTATGTGTGTGAGTACCCACTGTGTGCCCTTCCCTCCCAGTACGTGTGTGAGTACCCACTGTGCACCTTTCCTACCCAGTGTGTATGTGAGTACCCACTTTGTGACTTTCCCTCCTAGTACATATGTGAGTACCTACTGTGCGCCTTTCCCTCCCAGTACGTGTATGAGTACCCACTGTGTGCCTTTCCCTCCCAGAA
>NW_004949136.1:2611832-2658075 GCF_000317375.1 Microtus ochrogaster | reverse complement strand
GTGTGTGAGTACCCCCTGTGTCCTTGACTTGCAGCAACTCTGATGATGGCTGGGCTGACACTTTGCTGCCTGCTTGTTGCTTCAGGTCTGTTTGCTGTTGTGCTGTTATCCTGAATGCCTGTTCTGTCTCTCGGAGGCAGAGAAAGGCCAGTATGTGAAATCAGTGATGCTGCCCATTAGCTGCTGCCACACTAAGCGGTGTCGTGTTTGTCAGGTCATAGAAAGGATCTCCACCCCCACCCCGGCCGTCAGGACTTGGGGCTGAGGTTGTTTTGGGACCTTCATGTGAAGGGTGCATTTGTACAGTGCACAGCCTGTAGTGATATTTAACTTGTGTTTTACTAAATAAAGCTTGCCTGAAGATCAGAGTGTAAAACAGCCACACTGGTCAACCATACAGGCCAGGCAGTGGTGGTGCACACCTTTAATCCCCGCACTAGAGAGGAGTGTAAGGTGGGATACGACAGGAACTCGCTCTCTTTCAGTCTGAAGATGTCAGAGAGGTGAGAACTCTCTAGTGGCCTGGCTGCTTTGCTTTTCTGATCTTCAGGTTGAACCCAATATCTGTCCCTGAGTTTTTATTATTTGTGCTACAACAGCCTGTCAGGCTGTCCCTGTGTCCCTGGATGCTGAACTGCTGAGTGAGTGGGTGTCCCCATGACATAAGCCTGTCCTCACCACCAGGTGTCACCTCTCCCTCCTGAGCTAAAACGGGTTCTCTTTCTTGAGTCACCTTTGCTCCTGGCTGCACCGTAGCCACTGCTTCCCAAGTGTCTTGCCGTTCCCAGATTGCTTTGTCTGGGATCTGAACAAGGCCTGAGTCCCCCATTGGCAAACACCCAGTGGCTCCTGGTGTCCTTGAACCTGGTCTCTGCTTGCACAGAGCTGAGGCTCCTGGGACACACAGCCCCTCAGCTTCTCTCCAGGGGAACTCACCAGCTTTGTGCCGCCTGGCCCCAGGCATTGTTATGCGGTGCTGGTTTGCCAAGGCTTGTCTGGTTTCAAGTAAAATCTCCTAATGCATTGGTTCTCCCGGTGCCCTTCCAGCTTGTTCCCTGCCCAGCTGCTGTCAAGCCCCCTCTTTTTGTGCTGCAGCGTCAGCCCCACATGGTGCCAGGTGTTCATTAGAGCCTATAGTGATGCTTCTGGGGCAGGGTGGCCCAGTCTTGGGAGAGGTGGAAGACAGCCAACCCGCTGGGTTTCCACCCAGGAATCTGGGTGAGCTGCCTGTGACACTCAGGTCGGGTAGCCACTGGGGCAGGGTGGCCCAGGCTTGGGAGAGGTGGAAGATAGCCAACCCGCTGGGTTTCCACCCAGGAATCTGGGTGGGCTGCCTGAGTGTGACAATCAGGTCAGGTAACCACCGGGTGAGCAGGTCTAGAGTCCGGACGAAGTATGCCTAGGTGTCTTCTGCGTGGAGAAAGGCCGAAGCTGTTCCACCAGGTGGAGCTCCTTGTAGCACAAATAATAAAAGCCCAGAGATAGATGTTGGGGTTCAAGCTGAGGATCAGAAAAGCAAAGCAGCCAACCACTGCTTTAGAGCAGTGGAGAGAGTTCTTACTGCTACCAAGACTTGGACAAATAAAGGGGCGATCCTGTTCTCAGAGTGACTGCAGACTGAGACACTCTAGTGGCCTGGCTGCTTTGCTCTTCTGATCTTCAGCTTGAACCCCAATATCTGTCTATCTCCGGGTTTTTGATATTCATGCTTTAGCTTCTAGGGATCAGGAGCAACAGAGGGCATACCATGGCTGTCCCCAGCCCACTAATTGGGTGCTTATCTTCTTTTCCAAAAACCTTCCAGTAAAGACAGCACTGTTTGAACATGTCTACCTTCTCACTTTTCTGCATATCAAGATGGGGTTGGGAGCCTCACCCCACTCTGTTCCCTGGGGCTGTGGTGGAGCCAAGCTGTAGTCTCAGACCTTGCAGAATCCCACCGAGCTGCACAGAGCTGGAGGAGATGGCCCTGTGGCAACAGCTGAGCCCTGGACCTAACTGTGGCTTGTCTGCAGACTCAGTGACCGTGGGCCTTAGGAATCTTCCTTAGTCTTCCTTTGGTGTGTCCTAATTGATTACGAAACAACCTTTCAAGAACTTTGATGGGGAACACAAGCCAGGGTATGGAGAGCCAACCCCAGCAAGCATCTTGAGGGGGGGAGGCTGATGGAGGTGCCGTGGAGATGGCGATGATGGTGATGACAGAGCGGGGATGGATGGGTGATGGTGGTGATGGTAGCGATGACCCTAAGGGACGATGGTGTCAGGATGAGGATTACAGGGTGGATGATGGTAGTGATGGTGATAGCTTGGTATTTTTTGTTTTGTTTCGCTTGTTTGAGACAGCATCATTCTCTCTCAGACTGCAGGCTGCTTAGGAACTTACTGTATAGCCCAAGCTGGTATTGAACTTGCAACAATCTTCCTGCCTTACCTGCCTCAGTGCTGGGACCACAGGTGTGAGCCACCACACCTGTTTGTGTTGCGTTTCTTTTCCATCTGCAAACTGTCTTCTCGACCTCAGAGAAGAAATCCTTTCCCGTCTCACCCCTGTCTTCTCCAGGGCACCCTACATGGCGCTCAGGAGCCTCACTGGCACTGCTTGGTCTCTGTTTCAGGATATCGACTGGGTGCAGACAGAGAAGCACGTGTTCGAGCAGGCATCCAGCAACCCCTTCCTGGTTGGCTTACACTCCTGTTTCCAGACAACAAGCCGGTAAGGAGAAACGGGTTTCCTTAGGTTCTGCTGCTTTCTGATACAGACCCCCCAGAAGCCAAGCTGAACTGCAGTCCCAGATGTCCCACACGGGCCTCCTCCGACCACGAGCGTGGGTTATTTTTAGGTCATCGTACTTATTTTGTGGTTCCCATTAGTCAGTGTTATGTTCAGTAGACTTCACGCCTCCTAGTGTATGTGACACCATTCATGGGACCTTCTCGAAGGCACCCTACCAAGTGCAGATCGTAGGTCCGACTCAGGGTGCCGGAGCAATCGTGGATATCCTGTGCTGCTGCTCGCTGAGCAGAGACATGCATTACTTAGCACTATGGGTGTCACTTCTGAGCTTTACGATATATGCTGAAATTCTGCCGCTTTAAAAATGTTTGAACTTCCGTGGCCTAAGAGCACAGCCGTACGCTGTGGAGAATCCAGGGACCAGCTGACTTGGACTAACGTTGTTTATCCACCATGTCCCTGCAGCCGTCCCCCACTCGGTCTGTCGCTAGCAGGACTCGTGGGAACTTTGCAGCCCCTGCTCAAGGCAAGGATTTATCAAACCAAAAGGATAAAAACTGGCAAAGCTGAGCCAGATGTGACTCTCAGAAAACAGAGGCAGGAGGATTATGAGTTTGAGGCCAGCCTGAGCTAAACAATAAAATCCAATCTAAAAACCAACTGGGCAAAGGGAAAATGGTGCTTAAGGCAAACTCCAGAAGAAGCTAGACACAAATCTCGGGACATTGTCCCAGCCCTCCAGCAGTGAACCGACTCATTGTTTTATCAGACTGGTTATAAAGGCCAGAAGTCCTGATCTAGAAGTATTCTTGTCATGGACCGTGAACTCGAGACCAGGAAAGCCAGCTATGGAGGGCAAGGACAGACTGCCCAACCCCTCAGCCCTGCGGATGGGTGTTCACTGATTCCCATCTCCCCCACTCTGGGAAGGACCTCTGCTTTGCTTATTCTGTGTTTTCACATGTGACATAGAAACATACTAAGAAATACACTCCCAGATACTGCTTAGCTAGGTCAGCACAGTTAATATAAAATCATAAGCTGAAGCCCTCTCTGTGTGCAGTTGGCACAATGAGCCATGCTGCCTACATAGGGCACTTTTTGTTTGTGTGTTTTTGTTTTCTGTAGCTTTGGAGCCTGTCTTAGAACTCGCTCTGTAGACCAGGCTGGCCTCATACTCACAGAGACCCGCCTGCCTCTGCCTCCCGAGTGCTGGCATGTGCCGTCACTGCCCAGCCGTAGGGCATATTTTGTAGGGACCAATTTGTAGTTCAAGTTCCCTAGCTTTGGCCTTTGGTGTGATTCTATCTGAGAAGCCCTGAACTGAACTGGTCTTTTCCCAGGCCAGTTGGGTATAAGTCTGTTGTGACTGGTGGCATTCCTGTCACCTGTTGGGAATTCTGTTGTCATCCCCTCCCTGCTTCTCACTCCTGAATGTGTCTGAGATTCTTTCCTTTCTCCTGCTTGAAGCTTGGCCACAGCTGCCTCAGGATGCCCAGGCCCTGAGCTCCCCACACTGTTACTTCCATAGTATGGAACCAAGGAAGTCTGAGATC
The DNA here is from genome assembly GCF_000317375.1 of Microtus ochrogaster. Classification (NCBI taxonomy): domain Eukaryota; kingdom Metazoa; phylum Chordata; class Mammalia; order Rodentia; family Cricetidae; genus Microtus; species Microtus ochrogaster. Next base: position 2,653,782 of record NW_004949136.1, on the reverse strand, counting down.
TTTCTCCTGACCGGGGCAGCTCTGATTACTCTGTAGTCACCACTGGGAGGAAATGCAGGTTTCCTGTGCATGGGAGAAAGGACATTGTGCCCAGGCCCCATCTCCACACTGCCCTTGCCGCATAGAGCCCTTTCTCCCTGTTCCATCCCTGCCCCCGAGCCAGAGCCACCAAAAAGGCTCAGCAGTCAATGGTCCCCTTTGTGCACCCCGATGGCCCTGTCTCCACACTGCCCTGGCCCTGACCACGTCTCTTGTGAGTAGGAACAAGCCTGAGGGACGGCAGCCCAGCCCAGCCTTGGAGCTCCCAAGGGGTGAGACCGCAAAGAACTGGTATGGTCTAGTCAGCATTGGCAGGGCTCGGGAGTCCCAGCAGCTCCACCCAGGTCACCTCAGTGCAGAAAGTGATGCAGGGACAATGGCCATACAGCAGCTTCAGCACCCACAGCGGTAAGGCCTGGTCCCAGGAGTAAGGCCCGTGCACTACTGTCAAGCTTCTTTGCCGGTGTTTCTTTGTACTGGCTCTCTCACTGACCCTGGAAGCATCTGGCCTGGGTTGTTTAGGGTTTGCATCTCTCCCGTGGTGTTTTCCTTTGGGTCCATCTACTTTGACCTTCAGCGGATGTATATGTGTGTATGTCTCCCTTGCTGTGAACTCCCTCAGAGAAGGGCTTGCTATGTGTTTTTATACCTCCAGCGTTTGGGTGCCTGTCAGTAAAATGTGATGGTCCGAGTGGGGAAGACTTAAGGTAAAATCATGTTTCCTGTACAAACATAAAATGTGCACTTATAAATTTCACGACTTGTTGCCAGGTGTGGTGGCACACACCTTTAACGCCAACACTCGGGAGGCAGAGGCAGGCGGATCTCTGTGAGTTCAAGGCCAGCCTGGTCTACAGAGAGAGTTCCAGGACATCCAGGGCTGTTACACAGAAAGACCCTGTCTCAAAAAACAAACAAAACCAAGATTTCCTGACTTGTAAGGGAACCAGCAAGACATTGCCGCAAGCCCTGGCACAATGGCAGCTAGAATGTCAGTGGATTCACGACGGCTCAGAACAGGGTTGACAAAGCTCCTTCACTCAACAGACCTAACTTGCAGGTCTAGGAAACACTTCTTTCATGTTGCTGTTCATGAAGCCCCTCTCACAGACTGGCCTCTGTCACAGGCCACAAAACTCTAGAAACAGGCATCAGAGACAGCACCAGCCACACAGTTCCTGGTCCCCTAAGATGTCTTATCCTCACTTGGTCTGCCCTGAAGATTTGCTGACAGCAGTCAGTCAAGGCCGAAGCCCACCCTTCCTAGTTCTTGGTTCCTGCCCTGCGCAAACACCCATGTGTTTCCTCTGGGAACAAAGCTGGAAAGTTCTGGAAGGTACTTGATGTGGGAAGCCCTTCTCCCGATTGGTGCTGTATCTTTTGCACAAGCCAGTGGCAGCATTGTGAGCCAGCCCCAAGGAAAGGGAAGCCAGCTTCTCCCTCAGTCAGAGACACTGACCACAAGTCCTCCCTCTGGTCACAAGGTGAGGCAGAGCTTCCAGGAACAGAAATCTGGTGCCTGCAGTTGGGTATGGGATACACCTGATGCCTGCTTGCCCTGCCTCACCCACCTCGTGACCACGCGGCTTATAAAGACGTCTCCCAGAAAGTCAGCCTGAGGTCTCGCCGAGCCTGTTGCTAGGGGCTGGATGAATGTCAGTGTGTTCTGCATCCCGGCAGATCACACATAACAGGAAACCAATGAAACTCCAGACAGGATGCGCGCGAGCACTCCCTGGCAGCCGCGAGTGGAAATCTAGTAAATAAAAGACAATGGTTTCCACATGTGCCTGGTGATTCTAAAGAGGCCTCTTCAGGCTTGGGGGACCGAGGGATAAGGATTTCTTTCTTCCCTTCCCCAATCTAGTGGTGCCTGTTCTGGTGGGCTTCACGGAACCCTTGCTCTCATAGGCCAGCTCCTCTTCCAGGATGTGTGTAACGCGGGTTACAAGGATGGAGCATTTGTAACACTAAGCATCTGTGTGCGAGGAACCATACCCCGTGGCTCCGTGTTTTTTTCCAGCAGTAACCAAAATTAAAAATCTGCCACAAAACCTCTTAAAAACAGGGAAATCCTTTCAGCTGGCACTATTCCAGGAAAAAATGGCAACCGAAAAGGCCGCCTTTTAAACCCTTTGGTATGTGCCCCCAGTTTCAGTGTGGCCTGGGACAGGGATGCAGGCCGCCACTGGAGTGTCTGTTGCTGGCTACAGACTTGCTCAAGACAGAGAATAGGGGTTTTTTGTATCTGTTTTTGTTTTGTCGTTTTGTTTTTCAAGGCAGGGTTTCTCTGTGTAAGGGTCCTACCTATCCTGTAGACCAGGCTGGCCTCAAACTCACAGAGATCCACCTACCTCTGCCTCCCGAGTGCTGGGATTAAAGGAGTGCACCACCACCGCCCAGCTTAGGGTAGGTTTAACATGGGCAGAGCCTTAGGTTCAGTCCTGAGCACCAAAAAAAAAAAAAAGTTCCTTGGCTTGCTGTGGAGTATTTTATTACCATTGTGTGTGGGAGGAGGGGTGTGCCAGCCTGTCTGGAAGTCAGAGGACAATTCTAGAGAGTTGTTTCTTTCCGTTTACCTTTATGTGGGTTGTGGGGTTCAAACTCAGGTCACCAGGCTTGCTCTGCAAGCCTCTTGCTGCCACCCAGCTCTTACTTTTAAGGAAGGACAGACCTGCTCACTGTTTGTTCTTAGAGAAGCTCCCCAAAGGTATCTTGTCTTCCATACTTGAGGAAACTCGTTCTACCTAAAGTGGCTTCTGGGTATTAAATACCACTTGATCCTCTGTGTGTATTTATGGAGAACGATAAAATCAGCCACGGTGCAAAAGCGGGAGAGAGATTCTTCTCTTAGGAGATCAGGAAGTAATCCCCCTGGAATAGGTCATAGATGTATCAGGAGGTGGGGGCACAGAGATTGGCATCCAGACGAGGACATAGGAGTGAAGAAGATGCCTATGGGTCCATAGGTATGCCTGGGAAGGAGGAAAAGCTTGGCTAGGTGACACATTGGGACTGAGCAGCCACAGGGCCTCAGGTACCTATCCCGTGCCACAGTGGAGAGAGAGGAAGTCCCCCAACTTGAGCCTACCTAACTCCCCAGGAGTAAGCAAAGCAGCCCGGTGATCCCTGGGCAGGGCTGAGCTGGATGTAAAGAGAAACCCAGTGGGTGTGGGAGACAGAGCAGATGAGGTCGTCGTGATAAGAACCAGGAAGTGACAGTGGGCAGGGTGGACCAGGTCCAGCCCTCAGAACCACTTCCTCCTGCAAGTTGGAGGGACAGGGCCCACACTGCCGTGAACTGGGCAAGCATCACTCAGAGTGGGAGGGAGGGAGGGCGGGCAGGTGACTCAGGCTCTGACAGGCTCCTGTACACTCGCTGTCGTCACACCGGAGCCCAGAATAGAAAGAACGAGTGCTGAGTGGCAGCCGTGGAGTTGAGCGTGGGAGCCACGTCAGCCTTGATGCTGAGAGCGTAACATCGCAAGCCCTGAAGTGGTTCTAGGGCAGCCTTCATGTCGAGAGTCTAACATCACAAACCCCAAAGTGGTTCTAGAGCAGCCTTGATGCCGACAGCGTACCATCGCAAACCCTGAAGTGGTTCTAGGACAGCCCCAGCAGCCCCTTACTGTAGAACACAGCCCAGACCACTAGGCAAATGAATTGCGGCTCACCCAGATACAGAAGTTCCGGGGAAGTTTTTGTTGAATCTTAGCTTTCTCTGCCATCTTAGGAACACGGGGTAGCTTATCGTGAGTCATCATGAAGCCCCAGGCAGCAGAGGGACCCTTGGGACCCTGTGATGTAGCGTGTGTCCACTGAACAACACAGAGGTGTTTCTCTGATTAGGGCATGCCCTCCACCATCTATGAGAGAGATTAGTGGTCTGCTCCCAGCTAGGAAGTGACTTGGCTGCTTTTGGGTGTATTTCTGGGGGGTGGGAGTGAAGTCACACTCTCCACAGCCCTGCCCTTGAGCCAGTGGCCTTGACTGACAGACCTAAAGGTGGTCCTGCTACCCAGGTGGATATGAGATTGCAGTGTGCTTCTCTCTCGGTTCAGAGCCAAACACTCTTCTTGCAGTGTTCCGCCTTGCCCTGGGGACAGTGCCAGGCTTTGCTTTTGTTAATGTGACTCTCAGGTTCAGCCCTGAAAGTCAGTTTCTCCCCCCCCCATAGTCTTACCGTGAAGCATAGGCTATACCTGGAACTTTCTGTCCTCCTGCCTCCATCTGCTGAGTGTTAGGTTCACAAACACACATGTGCCACCCTGCCTAGCATTCAGCTCCTTGTGTTGTGTATTGGTTGGTGCAGAGGGTCAAACCCGCGTGCAGAGCAGGTGCTCCACTACTGAGCCACGCCCTAGTTCAGATTCCTTGTGGGGTGGGGGGCGTATGTGTGTATACGCTGGTAGGCTTGTGTGCGTGCGTGCGTGCCTGTGTGTGTGTGTGTGTGTGTGTGTGTGTGTGTGTGTGTGTGTGTGTGTGTGTAAGGCCAGAGTTGACTTCCACGCCCCCTACTTTTTTATTTTGGGTGGCAGACACTGCCTGCCCCACAGGGCATCTCCCTCAGGCTGCTGATGCCAACTGGGCTCTCCTCCTTCCAGGTGCCTGGCAAGAATGACAGCACTGTCCTCTGCCAGGGATAGAATACTAAGACGGTACAGTGCTAGCCACAAGCATCAGTCACATGCCATCAGAAAAACAACCGAGAAAGACAGACAGAAAGGGGGTGAGAGGTGCTCACCGAGTGTGAGGCTGGAAGGGACAATAGCGAGCTCCACCCTCGGCTGTTGCTCCAGGCTCTGGTTCCCAGGAGAGCTGCCGCAGTAGACAAGTAGTAAGGACAAGGAACCATCCCTCCGATCCTAGACCCGGCCACCTGAAGTCCTGCAGGTGGTAGAATGTTCTAGAGACACTAAGAGGGCAGTGTGGGCAAGAAGAGGAACCTGTGAACAGCTCAGAAAGGTGGTTATATCTTGTCAGGGAGATTATATCCTGTCAGGAGAGCATTATGGGCTGGGGAGATGGCTCAGCAGTTAAAGCTGCACAGGCCAAGAGGACTGAAGTTTGGATCCCCAAAACCCATGTAAATGCTGGGTGACTGGGGCCGTTCACCTGCAATTCCAGTTCAAGCCTTGGTCGAAGCAAGCTGGCTAGCAACAGGAGCAGTGTCCATCAGTGAAATCTGGGTTTGACTGAGAGACCCAACAGGAGCAGTATCCATCAGTGAAATCTGGGTTTGATTGAGAGACCCTACCTTAGTGAATAAGGTGGAAGAGGAATAGAGGAAGACGGTCAACGCCAATCTAAGATCTCTAAACACACATGTGTCCACACATATGCAAGCATGTGTACACATGTATGAACACATCACATATGGATACACATGAAAAGGAGTCCCCTGCAAAAGAAAAAGAATGCATATTTCCTTGGAAGGTCACCAGTTCTGAAGATGGCTGAATTTTTACTCTCTGGAGCCTCCTGAAATGAATTGTGTCACCTAAACACTGCAAAAATGGTTCTGATGCTAGGCTGTCCCTGGATGCTCAGAGATAGCCAGGCCCGGTATTAGTCTGACATGCTTTCAAATTTTACTGTTGTTAAGGATTTTTTCATTGCTATCTATCGTGATCTATAGTTTTCTTAGGCAATCTTAATTAGATTCAATATTTTATTCTTTAGAAAATCTTTTTTTTTTTTTTTTTTTTTTTTTGGTTTTTTGAGACAGGGTTTCTCTGTGGCTTTGGAGCCTGTCCTGGAACTAGCTCTGTAGACCAGGCTGGTCTCGAACTCACAGAGATCCGCCTGCCTCTGCCTCCCGAGTGCTGGGATTAAAGGCGTGCGCCACCATCGCCCAGCTTCTTTAGAAAATCTTAAATAATGGCAATTATCAGCTACAACTGCTTTTAAGGTGTGTGTGTGTGTGTGTGTGTGTGTGTGTGTGTGTGTGTGTACGTACACATACAGGTACCAGCAGAGGGCAGCAGATTCTGTGGAGCGGGAGTTATAGAGGCTGTGAGCCACCTAATGTGGGTGCTGGGACCTGAACTTGGGTCCTGTGCACAAGCAGTATATACTCATAATCAGTAAGTCACCTTTCCAGACAACTTTCTCCCCATCCCTTTTTGGTACTGGGTTGAGAGGCCAGAGTCTCATACATGACAGGTGAGCACTCTCTGAACCACAGGCCCAGGATTACCTCGTGGGAGATACTGTAGGAATTTTCCTCAGTGCTTTTGCCCCTGCTATCTGGGGGTTTCTAAATGACGGCTTTCTCCCAAGCCATTTGGTTGCTTTCTCCTGTCCCTCAGTTTCTCTGTCAAACACTGTTTCTGACCCTGGGAAGAGTGTGTGTCTTGTATCCTGTGGTGTTGAGGATACCAGCCCCTCTGAGTCACAGTTCACGGCACGCTCTGCCTACATCTGTCCCTGTAGACGTCTAAGTCAGTTTGCCTGCTCCCCACCCTGCTCGGTTTCTTTGCACATGATTAAAATTTTCTTGTTGGATCAGCCGTTTCGGGTTTCCTTGTCTGTCCACATCTTTCTTGGAACACAGAGCTTTGTCTGAGCCAGGGAACTGGAATCTGACACCTCCTTCCCACTGCGCTGCTCAGGGGTTGTCTTTGGTGTGGCAGGAGTTTGAGCCTCACCTCTGTTCTCTAGGGCTCTTGTTCTCTGCGACACCGGCTGGATTCTAGGCTGACTCTCCACGTCCCTCTCCTCCTTGTTCTCTGCGACACCAGCTGGATTCTAGGCTGACTCTCCACGTCCCTCTCCCCCTTGCCGTTGCTCTGTCATCTGCATGGCTCATCTGTTGGGAACAGAGGCCGGACCTTGAAATGAGGTCCCCATGAATAGACTGTCTGATATCAGGACTGTGTAACCTTTGGTGCCTGTGTCTCTCTCCATATAATCAGGAAAATGGCAGAATTTACCTCATAGTTTTGGGAACAAATGAATTCTCCATAGAGTGTGGGCCCCCGAAACTTTTGTATCGCTGTTCCTATTTATACCAAGAGTTAGCAGCCTTTTTCAAATGACTAATCAGCGTAGCACAGTATCTTGACAGCAGCGATGTGATCTGGGGAACTTGTCATTAGACAAGTGTGTTCCTGACTGTCATAGCTTATACAGGCTAGGCTGTGATGTCACTTGGTGACAGCTGTGGCTCATGACCGATTTCACTTTCTCAGCCATATAGTCTTCATTGTGGCTGCTTGTTCCGGCCCAAAAGCCACAGACAAATGTTAAGAAGTGGCACGGCGGGACATGGTGGTGTGTGTAGTTGTAATCTCAGCAGTCTGGAGGCAGAGGCAGATCAAAAGTTCAAGACCTCCCTGGGCTACTTTAAGCCCCTCCCCACCACCAGGAAGGAGGGAGGGAGGGAAGGAAGGAAGGAGGGAAGAAGAAAGGAAGAAAATGTGCATGGTTGTGTTCAAATAAAACACAAGGCAGTAAACAGCCAGCCAGGTGCTTCTTGATTGTCCCCACGTTGCCTTGTGCCATCAGTTTTTCCCTCTAGACCAAGTCAGGGCTGGGTGCTTAGGTTGCTGGGGAACAGGGGTCCTCACAGGGTCCCATCTGGGTCCTCTTCTGGTGAGGGGAGCAGTGGACTTGGCCATGCCTGCAACTCTGCAACTCTCTGGCCCAGGATCCGGGCGCTCACTGCTTCTCTTTATACCCTTCCTCCATCTGCTTGTGCGGACGGATCCGTCTCTACTGGGTGTTAGTAACTTTTGCACGTTTTGCTAAGAATACGTGATAATATCCACCATCTGAGCCATTACTTGCTTCCTTCCTACAGCGGTGTGGCCTTAAAAGCGTTAGAGATCTGACTGTAGAGTGTGGAGGGCAGTGCCCTCAACAGACCCCTGCCCATCCCAAAACGTCTCCCTTGAGGGTTGGTGTGGCTGTGTGACCAAGGGACTGTGGACAGTGACAGGTGCCTGTGTTCAGGTGTTGACCTCAACCTGACTGAGAAACATGGCCATGGCCCAAGACAGCATCTGAGGCTGAAGAACTTGGTGCAGGAAGTACCTGCCAGGCACACTGAGCGAGCTGTGGGAGCAGATAGGACCTTGTGTTGTCACGGCCACAAACACCCAAACCAACCCAAGTTGCCTACGGGGCAGTCCACATGGTACTCCTGGGGATTTCTGCTGTGAAAAAAATGTTGAGAACAGTACTGAGGTTTTGTCTGTAGAACCCTCCCCTCCAAAGTCCTCAGTCTCACAGCTGCTTTTATGACAGGAACGGGGAGAAGGGGGCAGGGAGGCAGCAGGATGGCTTAGCGGTTAAGGCATCTGCTCACTTCTGACAGCCTAGGTAGAGGGAGAGAACCAACCCCTGAAAGTTGTCCCCAGCCCTCACATGCATGTTGTTGACAGTGCACCCCTAGAAATACCACATACACCCCGCCAAATAGATGAAAGAAAGTTAGGCATCGTGGTGTGCACCTGTAATCTCAGCACTCAGGAGCCCAAGGCGGGAGGAGCAGAGAGAGCGTCTTGGTCTGTGTTGTGAGTTCCTCGAGAGGGAGGGAAGGAAGAGAGACACAGCCCCGACTCAGAGACAGAAATCCACCATGGCCTCTTTAGACAAAGATTCTGCCTTTCTGCTTTTTGGGGAGCTTAACATCCTCCAGGCTAGGATGTTTGCTTGTGTTTCCTGGAAGTGACTGAAGTTTCTCCCTATTATGGGACGCCATTATCACCAATGTCTGCTAGAAGTGTTGGCACCCAAGGGAAGGGCTTTGCCCCTCCCTGATGGCAGGACCTGTTAGTTTGTGATTCCTAGTAGGGGGAAAACACTCGCGCTGTGCTTTGTGGTCATCCAGAGAGTCTGGAGGAGATCCTTCCGACTAGTTTTGAGATGTTAGGTGTCTTGCAGAGTCTGACAAGCATCATGGGATCCACCTCCTATGGTGCCATGGTGGTTATGAGAGTTGACACTTGAACGCTTCTTTGCGGCTCAGGGTTGCATGCCCTGCTTGTCTGCACCAGGGAGGCTGCATCTCTAAGGGCCAGAGCACAAACACCTTTGCCTTTGTGAACAGCAACAGAAAAGCTGCCGCAGTTGGCATGCGCTGGTTCTGCCGTGTTCCGTGGGTTCTCCTCTGCAGCTTCAGCCGCGGTGTCAGAAGTCCCTGTGGGGAGCGTCTGTCTGTGCTGAACATGTGCTGGCACATGTGGTGCTGGGGTGGAGCTATTGCTCCACACACGCTAGGCAACACGCTACTGCTGAACCGCACCCCAGGTCAGGTTCTGACTTCCCTTGTCTTTATTCCCTAACAATACAAGGTAACAATTTGCATGGTTTTCTCATTGTGTTGAGGGTTGTGAGCAATGCAGACCTGATTTACACTGTAGCAGAGGGTCCGTTTTACATACAAGGCTTGAGCAACAATGATTTTGCCATTGAAGAGGGTCATGCAATCAGTTCCCGGGAAATACCAAGAGCCGACTATATACATAAACAGTATGACAATGTTTCAGTAAAACTTTACTTTCAAAGTAGTCTGCAGCAGGCCTGTGAATCCCCGGGGGCAAAGCAAGGGGCTCCATAGAAGACTGAAAAGCCTTCCATAGAGGCTGGAATATTGAATACAGTTGGAGGAAGGAGGTGTCCTCAGCCCTAACACAAGCATACTAGGTTTTCTTTGGGACCAGGACATCTAGGGCTGACTTAGGGGAACTATTTAGCTCCTCATCTGGTGCCGAGGTCTTTTGTTCTAATTGCCACATATTAGGAATTGTTTCTCATCTAAGTATGTAATTTGAAATTTGGCGAGTGGTTTATCGCCGTTTAACTTGCCATCTTCCCTGCCCAAGCTTTGGAGGCTGAATGCTGGCATCTGCCCACAGCAGAGTCACAGTTAGCCAGCGAGGTTCATTCAGTCCAGTGTGTGCTGAGAGCCCTTACAGGAGCCAGGAGGTGAAGGGTTTGCTTGTTCCTTCCAACACTGGCTCCCACCCTCTGCTGGTGGGCCTGCAAACCGTGAGCCGCAGACTGCAGATAAACAGTCCAGGCACATGTGAGCTGCCAGCCCAGATGTCCCCAAGGTGCCCTCAGCGGGGCATCTCGGGAAATTATTGTGAATTGGATTTTGAAAATTAAGTCTTATTAAATGCAGCAAAGATCTCATTAGTGAAAGAAAACACATGGCCAGTGTGAGGAGACGTGAGGGCCGTGTGCTGGATCCTGACCTCTGCCTGACCCCTGCTGCCCTTCCTCTTACCTATAGCCCCCAGCAGCCAGGCTGCACCCCTGAGGCAAGCCCATTCTTGTCCATCTTCCCCGTGTCCAGCTACTGGCAGATCCGTTCAGCTCAGCCTGGCTTCTCCTCACTCTCCTCCCTGACCCACGCTGACCCTCTCTCACCAGGTGGACAGGCGCCCATTTACACGTTCCTGAGGTCCATCCGCATGCAGAGACTAGAGCAGCCAACCCCTAAGCCATGTCCCCTGATACATTTCCACACCTGCCCCGTGGGTACCCTTAGACCATCTGAGCCAGACTTGTCCCACCTCCAGGACGGCCCCCAGCTTTTTTGCTCTTTCCTTACCTCAGGCTCCGTTAGTCCTCTGCTCCTTTTTGGTCACCTGCTCATCCATCCCTAACCCCGGGGACTGCCACATCTCTGCCTTTTTGTGTGTATGTGCCCTTGCGTGCGCCCTAAAACAGACCTAGCACCATTGGGAACACAGAGACAAATGATAGGCAAACAAATACCTGAGTCTCTTTCTTCTTTCATAAAAACATTGTCCTGCCTTAGTATCTGTGATAAACTCACATCCAACATGGTATTGGACCCCAGATGTCAGGATCTGAACCCATGCCTCATGCCTCACCGATCCAAAATGCCAAACTCAGCCTCACCTCCCCTTTCACCCTAGGTTTTCCTGCTGACCCCCTAAGCTCCTAGGTGGCCCACACCCCCTTGTTGTAGGTACTTAGGAATCACCCTGAGAGGCAGCAGGCTAGCACCCAGAGGGGACCCCCTGTGGAGGTTCCACTCCCTCTGGCCACCTTGCTGGTGCCTTTGACTGGAATGAACCTAGCACGGGCTTCAGGGCAGTTTTGGTCCCTGATCCTTTGCCCTTCTCCCCTCCTAGGTTGTTCCTGGTCATAGAATACGTCAACGGCGGGGACCTCATGTTCCACATGCAGAGACAGAGGAAGCTACCAGAGGAGCACGCCAGGTGGGTTCAGGTCCACGGAGAGCACCGCCTGCGGAACCCCCCCTCCCTCGTGCCAGCAGTGAAGAGAGCAGGGTGGAGCTTGGGCAGAAGGTGGCAAAGATGGGACTTTGCCATGGTGTAAGGGATTCCCGAACCTCTGGGGAAGCTGACCCCTCCCATACCTTGAGCAGAAGCCCCCACTCAGGAGAGCAGGCCCTCTGGGCTGTTTTCACAATCGTAACATCTTGGCATTGTCCTCCCTCTGTTAAGTCCTACACTCTCTCAGTGGCAGAGCACAGCAGGTCTCTGCTGGCGTCAGGAGAGAACCCACTGGTCCTGCTTCTGGCCTTGGATGGTTGCCATCCAGCCCACTGTCCTGGTACCTCCCCTGCAGCCCAGGCCTTGAAGGAAGAAGGCTGGGGAGATTTAAATTTGGGTGGTCCCTTCTTATCCACCTTAGTTATCCCCCTATGAAGTCCTGTGAATCATCACTTAGGTTCCCTCCGAGGGAAGTGGGCAGAAGCAGCAACCATTTATTGCCTTTCCACTTGCCTTTTATAAAACTCATGGTAAAATGCACACAGCATTGATGTTACCATTTCAGACATTTTAAGTATATGGGTAGTTCAGAGCCATAAAGCTGACCACACTGCCACACAGCCGCCATGCACAGAGCCCCTCTTTATCTCCCACAACGGAACCTGTACCCTGTGACTTCCCAGGCTCCTGATCCCCAGCCCTGGCACCTCCCTCCCTCTGTCTGATTCCAGAGTCCTCCCTGAGCGGAATCTCAGGCTACCTGTCTTTCTATATGACTGGATACAATGTCTCCGTGATTCACTGTGTAGCCATCTCTTTCTCCTGTTACCTAGACGGGCCTCAGACTTGCAGCCATGAGCCGTCCTTCCCCACCCACGCATCCTCTATCCACTCCCCCGTCAGTGCTTACTCCCGCATTTTATTCTTTATGAATAGGGTCGCTGTGGACATAGGTATTAAACATACGTGTTTAAGGCCCTGCTTACGATTCTTTTTTTTTTTTACTTTCAGTGTTTTAAATTAGCATACAAAGTAATGGACTTCATAATGGCATTTTTCACATATACATTGTTCTTATTGGTCCTTTGCAGTCTCCAGCCCTGGACACATGTGCATTAGTAGAGGTGTTTAGCACATCTTCTTTCTCTTTTTCATGATTGTTTGTTCTGGTGCTGGAGACCATACTGATGGAGCTAGGCAGGAGCTTTCCCATCGAGTTGCACTCAGCCCCAGTTTTCATGTTCTGAGGGTCACATTTTTCATTCATTGAATTCCATACAGTGGTACACAGGGCTCCAGCTTCCTACGTCCTCACCACTTACTCTGGTTGTGTTAAATAGACATTCTGGTGGCTAGGAGGTAGACTCCCACTATAATTTAAATTTGCATTTCCCTGGTGACCAGGATGCATTGTGGGGCTCTGTGTGTGGCAGCTCCCTGGCTGGCTGGCTGGCTGGCTGCCACAGTCCCTCTGTTCACTGCAGAATGCCCCCACCTCAGGTTCTATGCTGCTGAGATTTGTATTGCTCTCAACTTCCTACATGAGAGAGGGATCATCTACCGGGACCTGAAACTGGACAACGTCCTCCTTGATGCTGACGGACACATTAAGCTGACGGACTACGGCATGTGCAAGGTGCCTGCCCTGCCCGTCCCCCGCCTTGCCTGTCTGCCCTTGTCATCCCGACTGGGCACAGCTCAGCCAAGGCACCCCTGCCCGTAACCGCTCACTCCTAAGGGGAGCCACTGCACGCGAGGGTCACCCTCCTGATAACTGTGTCCCCACAGGAAGGCCTAGGCCCCGGTGACACGACAAGCACTTTCTGTGGAACCCCGAACTATATCGCTCCTGAAATCCTGCGAGGAGAAGAATACGGTGAGTACAGGCCCATAGGAGGTAAACGTAGGCAGACACGCTACAGAAGTCGCTGCCACCTGGCGATGTCCACCCGGAGCAGGAACCCGCCCTGTCAACAATAGGCAGGGGGAGCGCCGTGGCCATGTGACACCCAGAGACAACACACCGCACCCCTTGGTGTCTCCCGGATGCCTGTTACCCCCTTCATACCTTCTCAAGCCCACCAGGTGACCCTGAACGATGTCCTCTCCCTGGCGAGCCAGGGTGGGAAGGATGGAAAGGAGCCTGAAACAAAGACAAGACAGGCCCCCAGGTTGACGGCCACTGGCCATGCGTGTGTAGAAGAATCAAAGTATCCTTGGGAATGGTAGGAGTGACCCAGTCAGGATCCAAAGCAGAGGGCGACCGATCTGGGAAACCCTGCAGACACAACGGTATACGTCTGCTCCTCCTCTTTCTCTGAGTGGAAGCCATCGTACATAGCCATGTGTGGAGATGGGGTGGCATACATATACAGGTACATACACATCCACGTGGTAGGGGAGAGTATATAGCATGCAGTGGGTGTGTGCGTGTGCATTACGTATGAACATATGCATGGTATGTGTGTGCTTGTGCACCCACACACCTTTGCATCCTAGAGTTTTCTGCCACGCAGGTGGGATTACAGACATGTGCTCTCTATCCCTGACTCATGTTGGTGGCGTTGGTGAAAGCAGTCATAAATGCACCTTCCCATAAATGAGTGTGCCGGCAGCATGTGCAGATCACTGACCCGAGATAATGATTGGGCTCCTAGAAGCTGCTTCAGTTGCAGCTGCTCAGGAACCAGAGAAGGAAAGATGGCAGGTTGGAGCCAGAAACCAGTCTAGAACCAGCCATGGTTCCAACCTGATTCTATATGTGGTGGAGCAGATGTTCAGAGACCACAGGGATGGCCAGGCTGTCTAGGACAGAGCTGAAAAAAAAGCCAAGAAAGAAAAAGTAGTGAAGGCAGAAGGGACTATAGCAAACTGATTCCTACCTCAGAGAAGTGAGTTCCGGCCGGTTCTGTTTGGGCAGCACTGGGGATTGAAGCTAGAGTTCTCTCCCGCTGAGCTGCGCTCCTCAGTGAGAAGGGGACTTTGTAACCTTAAATGAAAACAAGAAGAAAGCCGGTTATGGTGGCATGTACTCCAGAGCCTGGGGCAGCAGTCACAGTTTGAAGGCCAGCAAGATCCTCATAATAATAGTAATAATAATAATAATAATAAAATAACAGTAATGACCGGAGCAAAGCAGGGTTCGTTCTTGGACCCATTCTGCATGTTTGTGCAGCAATCCCAGCAGAGCTGGTGGGCCGGGTAACAGCCAGGGTAACCCACAGTGAGCTGGAGGAGTCACAGCACGCGCCAGCTCCGCAGCTTCTAAGGAAAAAGATGCCCGGCGGTCCAGCCACCCGCAGAGATGGATGCCACATCCTTTGGCACAATCACAGTCACGGGCTGAGTGTGTCAGCTTCCCAGCCACCTCCTGCCTAGTGACTGCCCGCTTTTCCCCAGGGTTCAGCGTGGACTGGTGGGCGCTGGGCGTCCTCATGTTTGAGATGATGGCTGGACGCTCCCCCTTTGATATCATCACGGACAACCCGGACATGAACACTGAAGATTACCTTTTCCAAGGTTGGTGGCCTGCAGCGTGTCCACCCCCTTTCTTTCCTTCTCAAAGGTGAGGATGGGAGGCGGTGCCCAGCCTGGTGAAGCCTGCACAGAGCCGTTCCTCCGGCAGAGAATGTGGTGAGGTGACCATAGTTCACCGTCAGTCACCTAGAGGGAGAATGCTCTGATGTAGCCAGAGCCCCCCTCTGCCCAGCCAGGTTCATTCCCTGTGGCCCCTGGTAGCCATCCCACACACACACACACCCACACACACACACCTTACTCCTGCCCAGAGTTAATGGCCTTTAGTATGCCCCTCAGGGCTGTCCCTCAGCGCCCTCTGGTGACCGGTGCAGAGGCCTCCACGTGTCTGGGACCAAAAGACAGAGTTCAGGAGTCCTGTAGGCTTCCGGGAAGAGTGAATACTGCCAAGGGTCATCTCACTTGGGTTCTATCCACACAGTGATCCTGGAAAAGCCAATCCGGATCCCCCGCTTCCTGTCCGTCAAGGCCTCACACGTCCTGAAAGGGTTTTTAAATAAGGTATGCTCTGGCCGTGGTGACAGAATACTCTGGGAGGGAGCGGGTGGGCAGAGTCCCCCTACTGAAGCTGTTCTCTGTGTTTGGTCATAGGCGTTGGCACTGGGGCTCTCTGCACTCAGAGACTTTATTAGTTATTTATTTATTGTTTCATGTGCATTGATGTTGTACCATGGATGTGTCTGGTCCCCTGGAACTGGCGTTACAGACAGTTGTGAGCTGCCATGTGGGTGCTGGGAATTGAACCCTGGTCCTCTGGAAGAGCAGTCAGTGCTCTTAACCACTGAGCCACATCTCTAACCCCCAAAGAATGAGAGCCCAAAGTTTGTTTCTTTTTTTTTTCCTTCAAGACAGGGTTTCTCTTTGTACACCAAGCTGGCCTTGAACTCACAGAGATCCTCCTGCCTCTGCCTCCTGAATGCTGGGATTAACAGTATGTGCCACCACCGCCCAGTGAGTTTTATTTTTATTGATACTTAGCATAACAAACAGTGAGAAAGTAGCCCTTTGGGGAAGGGATCCCAACAGAGGGACGGTCACACCCCGCAGGACAGGAGGGCAGCCGGAGACAGTGAGCTCCCGTGGGGGAAGCTGGGTCATCCCGTTGGGTAGGGGCTGAATCAGGGGTTTTCTTTTTCTTGGGAGTCCAGACTCACCGTTATTTGCACTCTGACCCCCCCAGGATCCCAAAGAGAGGCTTGGCTGCCGGCCGCAGACTGGATTTTCTGACATCAAGTCCCATGCCTTCTTCCGCAGCATAGACTGGGACCTGGTAAGCCTCAGGGGTCTGTGAGATGGGTTGTGCCCGTAGTCAGAGTGGCCCCGTGTGCACTTGGGTGCCTGGTAATGGTGTCTGGGCCCCAAGGGCACTTTCTTTGGTGTGGTTAGTTACCCAAAGCTGCCCAAACCCCATCTGTATCACTAGTTACTGGCAGGGTAGCAGGGACAGACTTTGAGCTTCTGAGTTGCGTCCATTCCTGATATTAGGCAGGCGGATCTCTTGTGAGTTTGAGGCCAGCCTGGTCTACAGAGAGAGTTCTAGGACAGTCAGGGTTCTTACCCAGAGAAACCCTGTGTCGAAATAATACACCCTTTTGAGGGAAAATATAAAAGCTAACCCATTGAGTAAATCTGGAACTTGCCCGGCTGTGGCACACTGGACACCCTCCTCCCCAAACCCATCTTGACCTTTTCAGACGGCCCCCGCCAGCACTAACGTCTAATCCCCGGGGAAGGATCTTACCATTTAACCAGCCATGTGTTTGTTGTTGTTTTTGTTTTTCAAAACAGGGTTTCGCTGTGTACCCCTGGCTGTCCTGTAGCTCTTTCTCTCTCTGTGTTGACCAGGCTGGCCTCGAATTCATAGCTTTGCCTGCTTCTGGAATCAAAGGGTGTAGGCCACCACTACCCGGTACAACCAGTCACTCTGTTTAGAGGACTGTTTGTGTCTAGCGTACTGTGCGGAATGGGGAGGGACCAGGCTGCATGGGCAGCAGGTGGTCAGGACAGGCGATGCCCACAACCCATGGCCCTTCTAGAGCCGCAAAACCAGAACCTCTCGTTCACTCCCTTGTTTGGGTGTAAATGTCTATTCGGTGCATTGATGTTTTTTAACTTGGGGTGTGTGTGTGTCTTTGTCTGTGTGTGTGTGTGTCTGTCTGTCTGTCTGGGGGGGTGTCTGGGTGTGTGTGTGTGTATCTGGAGGGTGTCTGTGTGGGTGGTGTGTGGGTGTGTGTGTGTCTTTGTCTGTGTGTGTATGTCTGTCTGTCTGGGGGGGTGTCTGTGTGTGTGTGTATCTGGGGGTGTCTGTGTGTGTGTGTGTCTGTGTCTGTCTGTCTGTCTGTCTGGGGGTGTGTCTGTGTGGGTGGTGTGTGGGTGTGTCATATGGAGGTCAGAGGACAGCTTTTGAGAGTCGCTTCTCCCCTCCCACGATATAGGTCTAGGGACAAACTCAGGCCGTCAGTTTTGGCGCCAAGCACCATTATCTGCTGAACCATCTCACTCGCCTTGATACTTAAGAACCAATTCTGTCAGCTTTTAATTTCACTTTCTAGCTCTGGTAGCATCAGAGGGAAGCCGTGGGTTTCTTTCTAACTCAGTCTTGGCCCAGGCCCAGTAGTGGCAAATGTTACCAACAGGCTCACTGCCTCCCCAGTCTTTGAAACCTGTCACCCCCACTCTGACACGGAGTCAGATCTAAAAGTGGGGTACAGGGAGAATCCTGCATCCTTGTTCCTCCTCTGAGCCTGCCTCGCCGTGGTCCGCCCCTTCTGAGCCTGTAGAATCTGAGTTCTTCCTCTGGCCCTGGCCCTGGCCCTGGCCCTGGCCCTGGCCTCCCACA
Organism: Microtus ochrogaster; assembly: GCF_000317375.1. Lineage (NCBI taxonomy): Eukaryota > Metazoa > Chordata > Mammalia > Rodentia > Cricetidae > Microtus > Microtus ochrogaster. The sequence goes on along the minus strand of NW_004949136.1, from coordinate 2,636,148 downwards.
TGGCATCAGTAGCCGCCCACCCTTGCCTCACCATAAGAGAGTGGATATGGTATAAATAGTGTCTTATTTCAGCCCAGCTGCCTCTAGGCTGGCCAGCCAAGTGGTTCTGAGCAGCAAGAGGGGAAGATGGAGGAGGTCTTCCTCGGCATCATTCCCATGGCTCAGTGGTTCTTAGTACATCTTGTGGGCCTGGAGTCCTGTCACAGAGCCTCTCCACCCCAGCCCAGCAGACTTGTGCCATGGGTCATCACGTCTATCCTTCCATCCCCTTCCCTGGCCATAGCCAACTGTGCTCTGTCTTGCGATTTGGTTCACAACTCTGCCTTGAAAGGAGGTCCATCCAGGAGGTGACCTTGCATTATGGCACACTCCGCTCGGTGAAGCATCTTCCAGGATCATCTTTGTCGTGGTGATAAACATGTTACATGCCTTCACAGTTATCTGGTGTTGCATTGCGCAGATGGACCACGTGTTTGTCCACTCGCCCACTGGTGGTCACGTGGGCAGGGTCCACTTCTGGTTCTTAGATTGTTGAGCGGCCTACGTAGCCTGTCTGTTGGGGCTCTTGTCTAGTTTTCTGGGGGATCTTCCTCCAGATGAGCCACTGTCCAGGCGGTCACTGGGTATCCCGCCTCCTGAGGGGCTGTACCCCACGACTTCTTAGGACCTGAGGACTGCACAGCCCAGCAACAGCTCCAGGGATTACAGTGTCAGGACTGTTCATCTGAGGTGGGAGCTCAGGTCTAGAGATGTCACCATGGAACTCAGGATGCTGGTCCCTGGTGCAGGTCTGGTGCTGTGAAGGAGGAGACAGATGTGAACAGCAAGGAGAATCGGAACTGGGCCCTGCCGTGAGCCCCCCGTGACAGCACTGGAGAGGCTCCTAATCCCAGCCCTCCTCCCCTCACCGACCCAGCCCTCCCCTAGCTGACCCATCGCCATCAGGGTGGCCATGGTGGTAACTGCTGCGTACACATTCCTGGACCTGAGGCCACCTCTGCCATTCTCTTAAGATTTGCACAAAGCCAGCTGGCATGGGTCTCCTTCAGGGATTAAAGGCTATGTGGCCAGAGGGAAGCCAGGCTTGTCCCTGGTGTCCTCCCCCACCCTTTTTTTTTGACCCTTGTGGACTTGGGTTTTGAGAGACAGGAACGACACCCAAACTCCTGTAACTTGAGACTCTGGAATGCCAGAGCTGAGGAGATCCAGGCTCTGGAATGGCTTATTTATGGGGTAAGGTCCCTGTGAGTAGCCTGGTAGACTGGCAGGAGCCAGCCCACTACACCTGCCTCCTCCCTGAACTAACACTGTTCCTATGGCACAGCCTGTTCTAAGGTCCCCCAGGACCATCCTCCATCCTGAGTGCCATGGGGCAGAGGGCATCATGGCAGGCTCAAATTGTCATAACACTGGCTGTCCTCACAGACTGGGGGAGGGAAGGTTCCACCTGAATGCAAGGTTTCTGCTTCAGACAAGTCCAGGGGGGTGGTCTTGATGAATGTAAGTGGGTAAAGATACAAATGAGACCCTCAGCTGGACAGTGGTTGCGCACGCCTTTAATCCCAGCACTTGGGAGGCAAAGGCAGGTGGATCTCTGTGAGTTCGAGGCCAGCCGGGTCTATAAAAGCTAGTTCCAGGACGGCTAGGGCTGTTACACAGAAAAACCCTGTCTCAGAGAGAGAGAGACAGAGACAGAGACAGAGACCCTCTTCTGGGGACAGAGATACATCTGCCTACTCCAGTGGCTGGCTGATCTGAGAACTACTGTCTGCATGGCAAGCCATCCCTGATAGTGACCTTGCGCTACCAGAGCCTTTAACCCTCACAGCAGCGGCCACCCACCCTAGAGTTTGGTGTTCAGGGTCCTCCCTGGACCTTAGCCGTGGGCTCGTCTCCCATCCCCCTCCACTGCTCTGGAGAGAGAGACAGTCAGAAGGGAGTCACCTGCCAGCCATCTATCTCTAGGGGTACAGGGATGGCCTGTGGGGCCAGTCCTCCTGCCCCGCTCTGGGATGTGAGGATAGGAGCCTATGCTCCACTGAGCACACAGAGTCCATCACGGGCCATCCGGCACACCCTCCGCTGCCAAGTCTCCACCAGAAGGTTTAGATGGTAGCGTGAAGACCGTGGGAAAGTTGTTGGACACAGTCCCAGACAGGGTTGTGACTGGTCAGTAGATTGGTTCTGAGAGAAATGAGTCTATACAGCAAAGTCTTGACTCCCTTTGGAAACTTGGCTAGGCTACTTACCACAAGGGTCTGTCCACAGACCCTCCGTGTCTGGTGCTCCGTCAGACATGGTTTGACAGCATGTCGGATCTTTCCAATGGCTGCAAATCCCTGACCCACCATGAACCGGACAGAGTTGAAGCAGCCATCTGGGCATTGCTACCCCCTGCCATCAAACCTACTGTGTTCAGGGTTACTGGCAGGTGCCATGGCAAGTCCACCCTGAGGAGTGAGTCAGAGTGTGGCTAAAACAAGCTTTCTTGACATCAGCGAGACCTGATCAGTGAGACCTGACAGGAAGTTGATGGCCTCCACTCCTGCCCCCTGTTGGGCAAATTAAATGGGCCCGGACAGTCCTCGGGTAAAGGTACTTCCCACCAAGCTGACAGCCTGGGTTAGACTTCCAGGATGAAGTGGGAGCGCTGTCTCCTGAAAGTCGTCCTCTGGCTCGTGTGTGCCCACTCACTCACACACAGTTAAATAAATGTAATATTTTAAAGTTTAAATAATAGGTCCACGGCTTCTAGGAGAAAGACTCCAGAGAGGGAAGCAAGTAGGAGGACAGACTGTCACAAAACCCTCTGGTTTCCCAGGCAACCTGCCAAAGAAAAAGGAAAGGACCGAGTCCTTGGTCGTGGAGTGTGCCTGTGGCCAGGAGAGAAAAGAAAGGAAGATCTAGGGGGATAGGGTAAAGGGCCACCCATTGAAGGCCCAGGCACGGGGCTCCAGGGACAAACAGGCAGTTGTGGGAACCACGGCCAGGTGGGGGCATCGGAAATGGGGTCACAGCTGCTGTGGGCCTCCCTGCCCTTAAGACTGAATAGGACCAGCTCCCCTCACTGCCCAGCCTTCAGAAGGCAATGGTGGCAACGCTGTCCTAGCCTTTGGGGCATTTCTTTGCTTGGACACTAAAAGTCAGCATGGCCTGTGCCGTCCATGTACTCTGTGCTAATCTCCTGCCCACAGCAGTGCTGGGAACTGACTCCCGTTGTGCCTCACTAGAGGTAAAGAGTCGCCCTCCGAACACAAGGACAAACCTCACAGGCTACACAGTCCCGGGTCTTCTCTTGTCCTAGCAGGCTGGGGCCCTCGCTTGCTCTTAGTCTCTTATTCAGCCATGAATCCAGCCGCTCTCCACACCTCCATCCATTTTTCTCGCTTACTCTCTGACTCACCCACCCATGCATGCTGTGTGCCATTGTTGGGTGAGGTTTGTTGTTTCTAAGAATACAGAGATGCAGCTATAACCAAGACACTGGTCCCACCCCAGAGCCAGCATCAAATAGACTAGAGGAGTGTTAGACATCAGCTCCCATGCCAGCCACATGTGAGGTCAAGTGCAGATGCATGCCGTCTCTTCAAGGCCTGCAGCCCTGGCTCAGGCAGGGCAGTGGGGCTCATAGGACAGATACATACATTGTTCTGGGACCAGCTGTCACCCACCTTCCCCTGGAAGAGCCGAATGAATGCTGGAAAGAAAGCTCTCGCACTGGGCACCGAATGCTCAGAAACACCCTACCTGTGTTGCCCTTGTGTGGCCCAAGGACCCGGCTTGATAAAGAAGAACAGCTATATATTTTAGTTGGTTGGTTTTTGTTTTTCAAGATCAGGTTTCTCTATGTAGCCCTGGCTGACCTGGAACTCACTCTGTAGACCAGGCTGGCCTCGAACTCACAGAGATCCGCCTGCCTCTGCCTCCCGAGTGCTGAGATTAAAGGTGTGCGCCACCACCTGGCTGAACAGCTGTATTATAAATAACCAATCCTGCCGGGCGGTGGTGCGCTCTGGAGGCAGAGGCAGGCGGATCTCTGTGAGTTCGAGGCCAGCCTGATCTACAAGAGCTAGATCCAGGACAGGCACCAAAGTTACACAGAGAAACCCTGTCTCAAAAAAACCAAAAAAAGAAAAAGAAAGAAAGAAAGAAAGAAAAGAATAAGGAGAGGGAGGGAGGGAGAGCGAGCAAGCTTCCAGCCACTGGCAGTAACATTGTTCCCTGGCACGTGTCTCCAGAGCCTGTACATCCATCACTTTTTAACTGAAGTAGACCTTTTCCTGGCATTGGATATTTTCTCCTAGATTCTATACTTTGACGGGGGCGGGACTGGCATTGAAATGCCAGGCGTGTTGAAAAGCTGAGCTTCCCGTTTTATTCCGTGATTTATGTGCATACAAAGACGAGAAGGGGGCAGAGGGTGCTGACACCCATCTGACCATCGCACTGTCTGACACGCCCTTGTCGATATTCTCAGCTGGAAAAGAAGCAGGCCCTGCCTCCCTTCCAGCCCCAGATCACAGATGACTATGGCCTGGACAACTTTGATACGCAGTTCACCAGCGAGCCCGTGCAGCTGACTCCAGATGACGAGTAAGTCCCGGGCACGACCCTGCAAGTCTCCAGACCTGGGTTCCTGTTTCTGCTGCGTGGGCTGGTGGGAAGGATGGTGCCTGAGGGAGGGACACGGGTGCCACTTTTCACCTCCTCCCTGTGCTCCTAGGGACGTCATAAAGAGGATTGACCAGTCTGAGTTTGAAGGCTTTGAGTACATCAACCCGCTTCTGCTGTCTGCTGAGGAGTCCGTGTGAGGCCATGAGCGTCTCCCTTGTGGACACGCCTGTGAATGACCCTGTCACTTTACCCTTAACCACAGCATATGCATGCCAGGCTGGGCACGAGGCTCCGAGCAGCCAAGGAGGGATGCTGGCCACCGAGACCGCAGAGGGACACCCAGCAGGCACTTCTGGACAGAGCAGTCTCTTGTGTCCAGGCCCCAGAGGCTGGCTTTGTGCTGGAGGAATAGCTTCCTGTGCCCGTGGCAGCCCTACCAGAGGGCAAGACAGTCACGCCATTTCGAAGGTGCACATTTTCCACAGAAACAGAACTCGATGCACTGACCCGCTCCAGGAAAGTTAGCGTGTAAATGCCCTGAGGAATAAAATGTACCGATGATGTCGAAGCTTCCTCTGCTGCCTTTTTTCTGAGTGGCACCCGCCTGACGTCCCCAGCGCAGCCCCCACGTGAGGAGGAGCTGCGTGTTCCGAGCAGGCAGAACGTAGGCAGGGGACGGGCACCCAAGTGCCTGCAGGAATGCACTGCAACGAGAATTGTTACAGATTCGGAACTTTTTTCTAAATCCCGGTAAGTTTTGTTGTTAATATTTAACATGTATTTTCATACCCAGCGCAGCTAGCCATGGTAGTCCAAGGCTGCAGTGACATCCTGGCCAGGTTGGTGATGCTGTTCCCACCAGCCCCGTGGACTCTGATAGGGGAAACTGGATTATAGCGATTCTAAAACATTGCTTACCAAAGCACCAGTAAAACCAAATAAATAGGTAAATAAATAAAAAGGGAAAGAATAATTGAAAACTAAATCCGCAAAAAAAAAAAAAAAATATATTTCTGAAAACACTAGCCAGTGCCTCCAAGATGTCTTGTGTTATACATTAGATTTTTTGGAAAATATTTTTATCACTAATACTCCAGATTAGAAAAATTTAAAGACATGTGTGACGGACCCTAGCCTTAACGTGACAGAATACCCATAATCCTGTACTCTTACTGAGGAAGCGTGTCCGCTTCCATAACTGTTGTGCTCGGCCATCCTCCTCCTCAGATTAGAGGCAGTCAGGAGGCTAGCCCAAGGCTTTCTGGAAAGAGGTTAGCTAAGTCCTCAGGTCAGGTGTGTCAGGAGCCATCATTTAAGCACCTTGGTAGTGGGCCGGAGACAGAGACGCCGCACTACAGTGACGGAGCACCCCAGGTCTCCCTGAGCCAGGCTGACCCAGGTAGCAAACAGGCTACACACCCCCAACCCTGCCAGAGCGAGACCTGGCATCTCCACGTGAGGCAGGGTGGAGTCCAGTCATGGCTGCTTCATGCAGGCCTCGGGGGCTGGCGGCCCTGTTGAAAATCGAAGTCAGAGGAAATGAAAACTCAGAGGCGCTGTCTGCCATGCTGCCCCGTGGCCGCCCGCAGCCCTCGCCCCAATGCACTCAGGTTTCTCAGGCCATCGCCATGTCTGGCGCTGAACACATCAGAGCCACACCAAGGTGCTGGGACAGAGCAGACGGCCCAGGCTTCTGGGTGGCTCTGTAACACCCATTGAACGTGGACACATTTCAACCAGCACTCCTAGTGTCCCGTGAGTAAGACTAACTCCCAGCAACCGGTCAGAAAAAAAAAAAAAAGCAAACACAGCCTAAGAGCCAATGTTTGTCCTCCCAGTGGTGCCCAGCCCAGCCTGGGGATGTCCAAGTGGCTGGAGCCCCAATCCGAGGGCTGTGCGGTCACACCTGCCTATGAGCCACACTGCTATGATGAAGAGCCCACAAGTGGTCCAAGAGCAAACCGGCTCCTGCTAGCTCCTTTCCTCCCAGTGTGCTGCCTAGGGACAGCAACAACTCCTTTGCCCAAACAGCACAGGGGCCCTTGGTTTGTTAGAAATGGGGGTGTATACTTGGATACTGCCCTATTGCCAAATGACTTACTGGTTACTGGTTCGGCTGCTCATGTACAAATGTGTGAATAACATTGTGCCCACCAGAAGGGGAGATTTTTATATATAGTAATTTGTTTTATAAACTAAAGAAAGTGAAGGATGTATTGAAATGTGACTGGGGGGTGGGATGGGAAATACCCTAACGTTTGCAAACGGCTCCGGGCAAGAGAGAGCGTGTCTTTTAACAATGGTTCGCGAACACTGGTGACTCTCACGATTGTAAAGCAGTAACCATGACCATGTGGTTTTGTACAATTGATCGGTGGAGCCCATCGCCGGCCGGCGTTCCTTCTGTGGATGCTGTTCTCGCCCTCCATGGCCAAGGTCGTTCGTATTCTTGCACATCTATTAAAAACTTTGATGAAAACGCCCTTACTGTTATTGTGTTCGACGTAGGCGTCTGGGGAGAGTGAAGGGTTTTACTCTGTTCCCTAGAAGTCCCTTCCTAGAAGAAATTTAGGCTCACAACACAAAACAGAAGAACAAGTAAGTGTCCCCGATACTCAGTGCCACTGTCACCATCCCCATGAAGTGAGTCCGTCCTCACAACTGAAGACCCCATTTCTCATTCTCTTTCCTCCTGAGGTCCCCCTGAGTCCGACTATAGCCTGTCTCCACTGCCACACGCCCAGTGCTGTCTCGTGTAGTTTTACTTTCTCGGGTTACAGCTTTGGGATTGCAGTTAGAACAGGGCCAGCCTGACTAGATTAGGAGTTTCTAGAAACCAGGAACACTTTTGGGGTATCTGGAAGGGTGTTTTCAAAGACGGGTGTAAGCCTCACAGGACCAGGTGAGAAGTGTTCTCCTAAGTAGATGCCATCCAGCCACTCACATCAGAGCCCCAGGTTTTGTATTTCTACTAGGAGACGTGAACTCCTTTGCCTTCCCCTGCCAAGTGCTGAGACTCCACGTGGCCACCACATCCAACTCATGGGAACCGTTCTTCAAAGGAAAATACGGATTTTCTGGTTAACTCGAGCTTTCAAGCCACGCCTACCGCTAACCCCAGGCCAACGCTAGTTTCCGTAGACAAGAAGGTCAGACACGAACAAATTTAGTAGTGGACATTGTAATCCCAGGACTTGGAAGGTAGTGACAGGAAAGTCAAGTTGTCCTCAACCACACAGTGAGTTCAAAACACAAAGGGGAAGGAAGGGCACCAGGCTGGTATTGGAGCCCCTATCTAGAATCTGGGCTTTAGCACAAGAAGAAAAAAAAAGAAAACTAAATTTGCTTTTGTATGTCAGCCACATTTCACGTGTGGGTGGCAAGATGTGGCCCATAGCGCTCCCTTAATTTCCATTCTTCAGGAACAGATTTGATGTGAAGTGCTCTGAGCCCCGCCCCTTAGCGGTAGGTAGGGTTGCAGAAACCCCACATGCTGTGGAAGTCAGATCTAGCTGCCCAGGACACATTCCTTGCCGCCCAGTGTCCTACTAGAACCAGGGGTTGGTTCAGGCTGAGCAAATGCTGTGCCATTGGTAGACACCATGCTTCCAACATGGTTGGTCCTGGAAACCAAGGTGCCAACCAAGTTCTGGTGGAGGTCCATGTCCATTGGGGTTCTTGTCTGCTAGGCTGCTTGGCCCTCATGACCTGTCACCTCCCTAGGGCTCCATCTCCACACCACTGTCCCTAGGGGTGAGGACCTCAGCACAGTCAGTGAGAGCGAAGCTTTCAGCCTGCAGCACTGTGTTTCTGAATGGAGAGCTGAGTGCATTGGGGGAAGTAAAATGTGACTGGGGCTACTGACAGGCTTCAATGGTTAGGACACACTGCACTCGCAAAGGACCCAAGTTTGGTTCCCAGCAGTTCAAAGCTGCCCATAACTACAGCTCCAGGGAATCCAACACCCTCCTCTGGCCTCTGGGCAACCATATTTACATGCACACAGACACACGAATACACATCATTAGCTTTTTTTATTATTATTATTAATGTCTGTGGAATGTAATCCAGTATGTCACTCTTAGGAGAAGGGCACTACCTGTGTATAAATGCTGACTTGGGTAGAGATACCCAATTCTGCCTCGTGACAGAGCCTGGCTCCCCTGCCTGGGTGGGGTTCTTCTTGCTATGACAAAATACTTGATCAAAGCAACTTAAGATTTACTCGGGGGTGCTGGAGGGATGGCTCAATGGTTAAGAGCACTGGCTGCTCTTCCAGAGGTTCTGAGTTCAATTCCCAGCAACCACATGGTGGCTCACAGCCATCTGTAATGATATCTGGTGCCCTCTTCTGGCCTGCAGGCATACATGGAGGCAGAATGTAGTATACATAATTAATAAATAAATAATTTTTTAAGAAAAGGTTTATTCTGGCTCACGGCTGAAGTGCAGTCCATCGCGGCAGGGAAGGCACAACACCAAATGTTGCTGTAGCCCTGGTGGCCAGGTCAGAAGAGCATCCGTCTCCAGTAAGGAAGCAGCTCAATTTCTCCTTTTTCCCTTTTCATTCAGTGAGACCCCAGGCCACAGGACAGCACCACCCACATCCAAGGTGGGTCTTCCATTCTCAGTTAATCCCTGGAGACAGCTCCACAGACACAGCCTGAGGTCTGTCTGATAGGTGATTCTAAACCCAGTTAAGTCAGCAATGAGAGGAACCATGGTAGGGACCTGCTGCTGTCTGCACCACAGCGATCAGCATTATTCTCAGTGCCCACGAGCAAAACCAGAAGACGCCCGTGCTCGGATGTCCACTCGGACACGTCCCAGCAGTCGCCGCTCACCACACCACGTCTTCTGTGCTTTCAGCCAGGCACTGAGCAAGGTGGCTATCCACATCCAGCTGGGCTAACCTGTAAGAGGGAGGAAACAGTCACAAGGCCTCCCAGAACTCGCTCTGTAGACCAGGCTGGCCTCAGACTCACAGAGATCCATCTGCCTCTGCCTCCCGAGTGCTGGGATTAAAGGCGTGCGCCAACACTGCCTGGCAACTCCACCTATTTCTGAACCACTGAGGAGAATCCTGGACTCTTCCATGGCTAGTCAGTTGGAGGAAATGGTCAGTAGGGTTGAATTAGGCCTTCCTTGTTGCCTGAGAACTCTTCTTTACACCAGAGATTCTTGGTCCTACAGACTCCTACCCTAACCAATGTCTGAGAAGCTCCCACCTCATCTGTTGGATCACTCATCCTGGCCATGCCAAAAGCTAGACCCAAAGACTCTCTGGAGCTAGCAAGATAGCGACCGATGACCTGAGTTCAATCCCAGAACCCACACAATAAAAGAAAAGAATTCTCGCAGCAGCCAGCTCAGCTTGAATGTCTGAGGCTGGTGAGCTTACCCACAGGAGTCCCGAGTATCCTCTGGACATCCTGCTGGCCAACCTGATGCCCGTTACCTGCCGTCACGGCACCCCAGGCCTTGGCCTGCTCACCTCATCCTAGTCTGCCCAGATCCATGCCAGAATGGAAACAGAACTCCCCTAAGATGAACAACAGAGAATGGACGGACAGCAAGGTCCCTCGCCTGAGTCCCAGTTCCCGTGACGTCCAGTAGCCCCTAACTTGGCAGTCCCCGGCAAATGGTCTCTGAAGTCCCTGAGAACCCCTCTGCCAATCTAACCAAGGTATTAGCACTTCCTCCCTCTGGCTTTCTCCAAGGAACGTCAAGGTTCCGTGTGCATCTCAGCCGTCTGTCGGGAGTTCCCAGGCAGCATCCCTCAAGTGGGTTCTCAGGGATTCCTCCAGAGCTGTTTTCACAGTGGGGCTTCTGCTAACTCCCAGCCACAGCTGAGTCCTGGCTATGGCTAACCAGCATGGATTCAGGGATGTCAGGCCCAGAATCGGAATATGAACAAACTATAGAGTCACAGCTATGAGCCAGGCGTGGTACACACCTGTCTTCCCAGCTACTCTGAAGGCTGAGCAAGAAGACTGCCTGGCCCCCCTGAAGGGCATCCCAGGCTCATTTGAGGGTGGGCAGCAATGGCTGCACAGACTGCCCTCAGGGGACAACAGGACAGCTCGTTCTGGGTCTAGCTGCTGACCCACCCAACGCCAGTCTGCCTCCTGGCCTGGGTCTTGCCCACTGTGACAACATCCTGCACAGGGGCAGAAATGAAAGGGGGCTCCTTCAAGAGCATGAGACATGAGTTCCCCCCAGGCAGCCCGACGATGTGGCTGCCACCTCCAGGAGTGAGGCTGGCCCAATACATCCTAGCTGCTGTACAGTTTGATGTAACAGCTTGTTATAGTCATTGCAGACTTGAGCCTGCCTTGTTGATACCCACTTTGGACAGCCACTTGAGAGGCGCCCAGTGAGCAGAGCTTCCTCCTTCAGTAGTCCTGTCTTCAGGAGTCTTAGCCTTGAAATGCAAAGACGGCACAGGCAAAAAGCCCTCCTGGAAAGAGAGGGGCTGGGAACCCTGGCAAGATCACACGGGTTCTGCGAGAATGGATTTCCCAAAAGGGCTCCCAACCCCAGCTTCTGCCCCTGGTTCTCTTGATGGGTAAGAAGCATGGAGATGCCAACTTTGCAAACCATTCACTGTCACATAAACAGGACCCACTCAGGGATAACCACAACCTGCCTCGAGCCAGCCCACACCCAACATCCCTTTGTCTGAGCTATGTGGTTATGGGTAGAGATACTTGTTGCTGAGGGTTGGGATTGGGGCCCCTCCCAAATTCATAAAGACTTGATTCTGATAAAAAGCCACAGTTTGGAGGCTGGGGAAACGGCTCCATTGATAAAGTACCTGCTGTGCAAACATCATCCACATAAAAGGGCAAGCACTGGCAGTGTGCCACACAACCCAAGTACTGGGGGTGGCAGCAGACAGGGGTGGATCCTTGGAACTCATCTGGCCAGCCTAGCCAAAACAATGAGTCTAGGTTCAGTGAGAGACTGCCTCAAAGAATAAGGTGGGGCTGGGCAGTGGTAGCGCACACCTCTAATCCCAGCACTCACGAGGCAAAGGCAGGTGAATCTCTCTCTGTGAGTTCGAGGCCAGTCTGGTCTATACAGCTAGTTCCAGGACAACTGGGGCTGTTACACAGAAAAACCCTGTCTCAAAAAACCAAAGATAGATAGATAGATAGATAGATAGAATAAAATTCAAAAGGGGACTGGAGAGATGGCTCAGCGGTTAAGAGCACTGGCTGTTTTTCCAGAGGTCCTGAGTTCAATTCCCAGCAACCACACGGTGGCTCACAACCATCTGTAATGGGGTCTGATGCCCTCTTCTGGCCTACAGGCATACACACAGACAGAACATCGTATACATAATAAATAAATATTTTAAAAAGGGCTAGCAAGATGGCTCAGCAAGAAAAAGGCACCTGTTGCCAACCCTGAGGGTCACAGGATAAAAGGTGAGGACAGACTTCAGCAAGTTTCCCTCTGACCTCCACATGCGTGTACCATGACACATACATGTAACTATTTTTAACTTAAATATTAGTTAAATAAACCTGGCGGTGGTGGCCCACACCTTTAATCCCAGCACTCTGGAGGCAGAGGCAGGCGGATCTCAGTGAGTTCAAGGCCAGCCTGGTCTACAGCCGTGAGCTCCAGGACAGCTGGGGCTACACAGAGAAATTCTATCTCAAAAAAACAAAGAACAACAAAAAATTAGTTAAAGCCGGGCGATGGTGGCGCACGCCTTTAATCCCAGCACTCGGGAGGCAGAGGCAGGCGGATCTCTGTGAGTTCGAGACCAGCCTGGTCTACAGAGCTAGTTCCAGGACAGGCTCCAAAGCCACAGAGAAACCCTGTCTCGAAAAAACCAAAAAACAAACAAACAAACAAACAAACAAGAAATTAGTTAAATAAATAAAAAGAGCCACATCCAGGCACTCTCTCAGCCTCCCAAGCAGGAGGTTTTACCTCGGGCTAAATCTTAAGCCTAAAGTCTGGGGTGGAACACTCACTTCGGGTCAAATGCTTTCTGGCACAATGGGCAGTTCAGCAACACGGGTGGACTCTGCACGGACACACACTCTTCCGTGCTGGGAGTCTGACGGGAATCTGGTGCAGGATATCCTTTTAGGGCTGGAGTGGGTGACCCCAGGGAGCCACCAATCCCGCGGAACAACTCGTAGGAGTTTCCAGAACCACCAAGGGCAGGTGGAAAAGGCGTCCAGGAAAAAGTCTTAGATCCCACAGTGAAGACCTCAGGAGGCACAGTGGGCTCTGGGTCAGGCAGAGACTCCTGAAAAACAGAAGCCCATGGGGTCATAGCCGCCGCCACCATGACCTCCCCCAGGGCCTGGGAACCCTCTCCTACGACATCCCTCAGTGCTTCTGGACACACCTGGCCGGGCAAAGCTGGCAGTGTTGGCAATGGCTCGACTTTCGGGGTCAAATCCACGTTCCCGCTCACAGTGCTACGCAGCAGGGCAGCCCATGGCTCTCTCTGACGGTCCTCCAAGAGAAACCAGGGCGGGCAGTTGGGGGCCCTGGGAAGCAACAAGAAGTGTCAGCCAGAGAATCCCGAAAGGGAGGTCACGAGGGGCTCTACAGGGAGGGGTAGCAAGACTGGGGGAGGGGGGCGGAAGGAATCGACGGTGGAGTCATGGAGGGGGGCAGTCCGAAGTAAGGGATCAGGAGTGCAGTTCACGTTGGAGGCTAAGTGGGCTCTAGGGGCAATGGAGCCCGGGGCTGGCTCTCAGGAAGAGCCTCGAAAGGCGACGGGAAGAGGGGTGGAGGGGCTGTGTGTGCGTGGGGGTGGGGGGGGACCGCAGGGTTGGGCGGAAGAAGCGACCGCGCCCGGAGAAAGGCGGAGCATTGCTGGGGGCAGGCCTCACAGTGGCGGGGTGCAAGTGTGCAAGGAACCCCTCACCTCGACGGGAAAGTCGCGGTACCCCCCCCCCTTGTCTTCCCGCGGCCCCGCCGCCTGCCCGAACCCCCAGCGCCCCCACCCTCTCCCTTCCATCCCGCCTCACCCGCCCCCTGCGGGCGGCCTGCGGCGGCTCAGCCTCCCCCGGAGCCTCTGCTCCTCCTCCATCCTTCTCCCAAGAGCGTCCGGCGGAAGTGAGACGTGCAACCCGACCCGCCCTCCGACCCGGACCAGCTCCCGTGGCCTCCAGACCCCCCCACTGCCCACTCTGCTGAGTGCCATCTCCCCTTTGTGGCACTTGAGAATTAAGGCGCCGGAATCCTAACCTTTTGGGGGGCGCTACGCTGCCGCCTTGAGGGAGGGGCGGGACGGTAGAGCTGTCCCCCCCCCCCAGCTTGCAGGCGTGCGAGGCTGGGCCCACCCGACCCTGTGCAGGCCACTCTGGAGCCTGGTGTGCCCTTCTGTTAACAGCAAGTGCAGATAGCTGTCAGGCTTGCCCTGCCCATGCCACCTCCCGGCGGTACTAGACAATGCTCTGCCTCAGTTTCCAGTTCTGCAGCCTTTCCCAGGATGGTCCCAAGGACAGGACTTCCAGATCCAACTTTACCACCATTTTTTTTTTTCTTTTTATGGAAGGACCTGGGTTTCTCCACCAAAGAGGCAACGGAGCCGCAAAGCTCAGGGGACCAAGCACAGAAACCCGGGCTTCCTATCCAGCCAATAAACCCGCCCTGCAATTCTGAAATCCGTCACTTGGTGGCAGCAGACGCCCAGGGACTTTAGTGTATATCTTGGCGTACACTAGTGGCTTTCTATTTCTCCACAGCCCCCAGGGGTCAGGGCTGTTCCAAAAGCCCCATCGGCAACCATCTGACTCCCTGACCCCTCCCTCTTCCTAGGTCCTCTTCCCTCCCCCCTGCTCTCCCCTCATCAGAACCTTGCCTCCCATCCCTAGGCGAGGTCACCCCCACCGTGTGTGGTCCAGCCTAGAAGCAGGGGATGGATTCTGGACTGAGGTTGCCTTTTATCTCTGCAGATTTGAAGAGGATGAGAAGTTTAATCTCCAAAGGATCCCAGATCACACACCAGGTTCTGTTCTGAGGTCTTTTTAGAGAGTGGCCATCTTGGGAACCTGCCTCTACTAGGCTTAAGAGCCCAGAGCGATGGCCAAAGGTGCAGCCGATGGCTGCCCATGCAGAAAGGGCCAGGGTGGGGTGGTCTCGTGTTGAACCATCAGGTGTGACCTGGGACTGGGCCACCCAGGTGAGAAGGCAGTTGTGAGGAGTCCCAGGTCTAAAAAGCGCATGCTGATGGAACACTTCCAGTCGGCCTGGCCCTGGCTCCCACTGACCTGGCTCCTGGGCTTTTGATGAAAGTATCACTGTACTTTTGCAGGGAACCTTGAGGACTCTAGGAGGTCTGGCTCCAACCTCCAAGCAGGAGGAAGGCCTGAGGAGGGTGCCCAGCCAAGTGCTGAAAGGGCCCTGTGTGGGCAAGAAGGCCCAGCTCAGGCACACCCTAAAACCAGAGCACAGGGGCCTCCCTGAGATTTTCTGCATTCCAGCCTCTTCCGTACCCCTCCTCTGCAGAGCCCAGATGTCCCGACTGCCTGCACAGGTGCAACACCAGCTGGCCCAGAGGGTCAGCGTGAAGCAGGGGCGGAGCCTGTGTGGCTACCCAGGCAGACTTACCCCCAAACTGCGGACGCCTGAAGGAGTTCTCTCTTCAAGCACCCTGAGGCTAAGGACACAGAGAGTGAGGGTACCCCATTATCTTTCGGCCTTTGCCGCTCTGATAGACATTTGGCTGTTAGAAGAAAGGGGCACTGACCCCAGGATAGCCTGCCCCAGCTGCAGAACACGGGTCCTCCAGGTTTAGCACTCAGGCAGGTGTGAAACGCCCTTCTGGGACTTGCTGCATCCCCTGGATTGTCCTTCTTCCTTCATTGCCACCAGGGCAGGGGCCAGCAGAGGCCTTGTGGCCAGCAACCTGGAACTCCTCAGCAGAGGACGGAATAAAGGGAGGTCTGCTGCTCTGTGCTGAGCGAGTGAAGCTCTGCCGACATCTGAATCCCTCTTGTCGACCACTGTCCCTGAGGCTTGAGTTCACCCAGGAATTATAGGATCCAGCCATTTCTAAAGAAAAAAAAATGATTTTTTTTTATCTGTGTCATTGTTTTGTCTTCATACATGTATTTATGCCAAGTGTGTCTGTTGTCCACAGAGGTCGAAAAAAGGTCTTGGTTCCCTAGAAGTGGGGTGAGTTGTGCACTACCATGTGAGTGCTGGGAAATGAACCCAGGTTCTTTGCAAGAGCGGCAAGTGCTCTTAACCACTGTGCCGTCTCTCTAGGCCCAATCCAACCATTTTTAGAACCTGAGGAGGCAGAAATAGGGGTGATGGGCAACCCCAACAAACCTACTTTGTCCCAGCTGTCTGCAAAGTATCACAACAGGCTTTAAAAGTCGAATTTGGGCGGTGGTGGTTCACATCTTTAATCCCAGCACTTGGGAAGCAGAGGCAGGTGGATTTCTGTGAGTTCGAGGCCAGCCTGATCTACAGAGTGAGTTCCAGGACAGCCAGGGCTCTGTAGAAAGACCCTGTCTCAAAAATTAAACCAACCAAAGAGTTGAATTGGGTCTGGAGAGATGGAGCGGTGTGGTAAATCCTTTCTGGCTGTGCAAGGGTAAGGAGCTGAGTTCAGTTCTCACAGCCCACGTGAAGCCAGGCATGACAGCATGAGTGTGTATGTATGTAATGTAATGTATGTATGAAATGTATGTATGTATGTATGTAATCCCAGTGCTGCTCTGAGACAGGGACAGGGGCAGGAGATCCATGCCCCTCCCTAAAGCTTCTGAGCCAGCTAGCCTTGTATACCCAGTGCCAAACAGGAGACTGTCTCAAACAAGGCAGAAGGTGAGGACCACCAGTGGAGGTCGTCTGACCTCAATGCCCACCCTGTGGTGCTCATGTCCATCCTCACACCGCCACAGAGGGGAGCAGTTAAAGAGTAAAAGTTGAACTTGATGAGAAGACCCATCTCCTGAGCCATGTGCTATGGTGAAAAGGGATTAACGTTATTGGAAAATAATTTTTCTGGTTGGGAATGACCCTTGCACTGCAGAAACAACTTTGTTTTGAGACGAAAATTCACATTTACAAAAGGATATTTCAGCCCTTTGGAGGAGACACACGGGGGAAGCAGAAAGTGCTGTCCAGTGTGGGAAGCAATGAAGCCTCCTACATCCAAAACGTGCCTCACGGTGAAGACCTCCATCTCCTGGGCTTTGTCTACCATTAGACATTTTGTTTGTTTGGTTTTGTTTTTTTTTGTTTATTTGTTTGTTTGTTTTTCGAGACAGGATTTCTCTGTAGCTTTGAAGCCTGTCCTGGAACTCACTCTGTAGACCAGGCTGGCCTCAAACTCACAGAGATCTGCCTGCCTCTGCCTCCCGAGTGCTGGGATTAAAGGCGTGCGCCACCACAGCCCGGCAGACCATATTTTTTGGAGGAAGAGCCCAAACTCCACCCTCCAAAGTTAGTCTCAGAAATGAGGAGGTTCTGAGGTTGGTGTCTCCACAGCCATTTTCTCAGGGTGGTGCTAACAGGGTTCTAACTCCTCACTATGCTAGCTGGTCCCAGAGTTGGTCTCTGCCACTAACAGGGGCTTATCAGCTGCTGGACTAGGTGAAGCGGTCCATCAGACCCCAGTCTTCAGCTGCTGGCTAGTCCGAGCCCTACTCGGCTCTCTATACCCTCCTTGCCTTCTTGGAGACAGGTTTACCATTAATTTACCTTACATGTGGGTCATGACAGCATCTGTCTGTGACCGAGCCCGGAAAGGAACACGGGCTCTAGCTTTCAAGTGGGACCCGTGGTAGGCAAGCATGCTTGGGTACATGCTGGTGCCACTCAGCTATCCTCATTCTTCTGTATGGCAGAACGGCAGGACACTCGCTGCATGGGGTACCCCAGCAATGCTCACCGGCTGTGTGAGGATGTCCAAGAGGCCTGGGTGACAGAGTCAGGCAGCGGGCTGCGTTTGGTCTGTGTATGCCAAGCAGGCAAAGCTGCCTGGAGCCAGGCACGGCGGCATTTATGGGGTGTGGGAGTGCCAGGCAGACAGGCTGTATGAGACAGTTGCCTGGGAAACATCGCAGGATCCGTCAGGCAGCAGAGTGGTTGTTCAGGCCCGCACATGGGGTGTGGGGGCAAGGGTGTGCGGGGGAAGGGGGAGGCTCAGACATTACGGTTCCCATATGGTACCTCCTCATGCCTCCAGCCTAGGATCATGGCTAGAACCTGCATGTGGTCGGCGGGTCAAAGCCAAGGGTGGGGCAACCTTACCCAAAATGCCAAGGGACTCTAGGAGAGAGTGCACTGGGGGACTAGACCTTGCCTGTTTCAGCTCTCACTCCTCGGCCCCCCTTCTGGCCAATGCTTCCACCTGGCCACTCCTGTCCTCGGAGGTCCTTCTGACGCGCCTTTACAAAACCTTCTTATGGCCCAGTTCACGCTCAGTCCAGGGCCTGTGCCTTTGTCGGCCCTTCCCCAGGTGGCTACCTCCTGCAGCCCTAAGGCCCAGCCTTAACAAGAAGCCTCCCAGCCCTGCCGCCCCCATGCCCTTCTAGGTTTTCCTGAATTACTGCATGGTAATTTCCAGAGGGCAGTCCTGTATGCTGTGCCCCAGCTGTGTCCGGAGCTTCAGAAGAACTGCGGGACCACAGGTACAGCAGAGATAGGGACCAAGCCCTATGGAGCAGGGGCAGCAGAAGGGGAAAACTGGGGGCCCCTCCTGTGGAGACAACAAGTCAAGCAGAAACCAAGCTTTCCTGGTGTAAGGGGTGAGTGGGAACCCCAGGGGACTCCCCGGGGAGGCTGTGGTTTCTCAGCTCCCACAGAGTCAGCCTTGACCCGGATCCAAGAGCATTTACAGGAAACCTGCTCATGGGAAGGCCCTTGACCCAGATGCTGGAGGTCCCTCGAGCTTCTGGGCCCCTCAGCCAGGTGGGGTTCAGGTTTCCAGCAGCATCTGAAGTGCACAGATCATGGGTGGTGTTTATCTCCGCCATCAGTTTCGGGCTGTGGCCGCTACACTCTAACTTTCTGGTTTGGGTTTTTTTGTGATTTCTTTTTTTCTGCCCTTGCTTCTGGGGATAGAACCCAAGGCATGCTAGTTGAATGCTGTGTTGCTGAGCTGCACCGCTGCATGTAGTCTGACTTGGAATGACACCGCGTGGACACCCTGGATACTCCTTGCGCTAGAAAATCAAGCAGGTGAGCCATCCGGGCTTGGCACAAAGCTCAGGCTCCTGAGATCCAGGAACACAAGGACAAGAGCATCTTCTTTGGGCTTCACAGCACTTTCTAGAAGAAACCAGAACCCAGTGAGCAGGGAATTGAAAAGGCATTGCCTAGGGGTCTGTCTTATTTGCTCACCTGGAAGAATTGTATGTTATAGGGGAAAAAATTATCTGAAATGCATTCGGCTCAACTAATGTGTGTGTGAGCGCACACGTGTGTGTGTGTGTGTGTATGTGTGTGTGTGTGTGTGTGCACGTGCAAGTGTACATTCATAATTGTGTTATGGGTCCCACATGTGTATGTGCTTGTCAAGGTAAGGGGTCAATTACAGGAGCTCGCAGCTGTCCACCTTATTTTCTGAGACAGTAGGACTAAGTTTGCTGGTTAGGCTAGGCTGACTGGCCAGTGACCCCCAAGAATACAGCGGTCTCTACCTCCCCTGTGCTGGAATTGCAAACGTGCCTATCTTCTTAGATGGGTTTTGGAGATCAAACTCGGGTCCTTTTATGCTTGTACAGCAAGTACTTTCTGATTGCGCAGTCTCCCCAGCCCCTTGACCCAAAGTTTTTATATTTCCCCACCTTGTGCTCCTTGTAGACTGGAGAAGCAGGCTTAGTAGGGCTGTCCCAGTAAACTTGAGCAGTGTGTGACTCCCAGGCCCTGATCCCAGATACTATCCTGCATTCCCTCAGCCACATCTTTCCCCTGGTGCCCAAGGAGGTGCCTTTTCCCAGCTTACTCACCATGTGCCACCCTGAAACCCAGCACCAAGAGTATCAGGTCTACGTTACCCCACTTCTGCATAAGGTAGTTATGGGATGGATAGCTTTTGTCTTCCTCGCTAGGGGCCTCCTTTGCGGAGCTGGTTAGGGACTGTGAGTCGCCCTCAGCAGGGCTTTCTGTCCACAGAGAGTGTCTGATACCTGGCTGAATCTACGGCTCTGCCCCATAACTACGACCAACACACAGCTCAGGGTGGAGTTGAAACACATCCCACCTCGTGTTCTACCTTCCACTCTGTTGTTTCTTTTCCGTGGGCCGTTCTGTGGCGAGGTCACTCTCCTTACAGATCTCTGCACTTAAGGCTAATCTGCCTGACTGAGACCTGGCTGAGTCAGGTGTCCCTCCCTCTCTTTGTCGTCAGCTCCACTCAGCATGGCTGTTCTCTCTGGGGTCAACCGGATGCTGGCCCGCTTACCCCTTCAGCCAGGATGGGCTGCTTGGGTAGGAGCAGTGTCTCACTTTCCAGATTTGGAGCCGGCCTGTGCCCCAAGACTTCGTCTGGGATGGAGGTAGGGGCAGTACCCTGATTCCTCAAAATGGCAACAGGTAAGAGTCTACACCTGGGGCCTGAGCAGAGGGGACATGTCGAGCTGAGGGTGACTGTTGGGTCCATCCTCTTCGAGCCACATCCCATACGCCCTGCCCCCTGGGATCTCAACCCTCACCACAGCCATGTGATCCTCTTCCTAAGAACTGCTGTTCCCCGCCACATCCAACCTTGTGATTTAGCATGACCTATGTGTGCTTTCCATGACCTGTGTGTGGTGGAGGTACTGTGGATTGATACATGTACAGATGAGCCCAACTGAGGCCCAAGGCATGCACCAAATGTCACGGGACACATGACAGTGACTGACCAAGCTGGCGTTGAAGCCAAGTCTTCCCTGCTTGTTAGCAATGAGTGAGGTCTATCTGGATATCAGGGGTCAGGGGATGAAGTAGCCCTCTCTAGGACCTGAGACTGGAGTCCCCATCCTGGAAGACCCAACCAAGGTGTTCTGGGTAGTTTTCAGTCAACTTGACACAAGATAGAGTCATTTGAGAAGAGAGAAAATGCCCCCACCAGATAGGCAACCTATGAGACTTTTTTCTCTGTAGCTTTGGAGCCTGTCCTGGAACTTGCTGTGTAGCCCAGGCTGGCCTTGAACTCACAGAGATCTGTGAGAAATCTATGAGAAACTTGTCTCTGCCTCTGAGTGCTGGGATTAAAGGTGTGCATGATCACTTCCTGGCCCAATACAATTTTTTTAATTGATGATTGATGTGGGAGGGTCCAGCTCACTGTGGCCTGGCTCACCACCCCTGAGCTGGTGGTCCTGGATGCTATAAGAACGCAGGCTGAGCAAGCCAGTAAGCAGTGTTCCTCCATGACTTCTCTTCAGTTTTGCCTCTGTGTCCTGCCTTGAGTTCTTCTCTGGATGATGGGCCAAAAGCTGTAAAGTGAAATAAGTCCCTTCCTCCCAAGCTGCTTTTGGACATGGTGTTTTGACATGGTGACAGAAACAAGGCTAGGTAGCCTGCGTGGCTGCATCCTGCCATCTGGTCTCCTTACATCTTTTACGAGCTGCCTTCCAGGTGGTGGAAGACCCCAGAAACTTACTGGGAGAGGGCTGTGCACCTCCACTCTGCTCCCGTGCCTAGCCACCCCTTGTCATCTCCCACAGACAGCCAAACTAAGCTGATCCAAATGCTCACAGTCTACCACCTCTGCAGCCAGGTCACAGGCCTGTGTCCTTCGCTGTCCCCAAGCCTGGGTGCTTGGCATGCCATTAATTCTGCCAGTGCTGCGATCCCGTGCTGGGCTCTGGCCATAGCCTGTCACCCTGGCACATCCGGAATGGACTTGTGGAAGCCACCCCTGCACCTCATCTGCTCAGCTCTTTGGAGGGACCCCATTCCTTGGAGACAATTAGCTCCAGAAGTAGTTTTTTTTCCATTCTTCTTCTTTTTTTTTTTTTTTAATTTGGTTTGGTTTGGCTTTTCAAGACAGAGTTTCTCTATGTAACAGAGTTCTAGCTGTCCTAGAATTTGCTCTGTAGACCAGGATGGCCTCTAAATCACAGAGATCCATCTGCCTCTGCCTCCCAAGTGCTGGAATTAAAGGTGTGTGCCACCATCGCCCGACTGTGAGTTCACGTGGGTACAGGAGGTGGGAGCACCACAGATGAACACTAGGCCACGTGAGCAGGGACTTAGAAATCCCACACATCCAGGATTTCAGGATGCCCTGCCTCCTCTCAGGGGTCTGCCCGCTGCCCAGTGTGACCAGAAGTTGGTGGGCACTCAGTAGGCATGAAGGTCTGCCCACTGCCTTGTGCCCACTGCCCAGTTTTCTGGACTAGCAGTTAAAATGGCCTGGGGAACGGAAAGAGGCACTGAGCAGGGCAGTCTTGGCCAATCTCTACCCACGGTCACCTGCCGGCGCTGCCTTCTGTTGGCTGGCACCCCGGTCAACCTCTCCTGTGACCTGCACTCACTCCCAGCCGTCCGTCCATCTGCTGCTCTGTGTCTCCCACACCTAGCTCCTCTCCAGAGCCTGCCGTACCTCAGCTCTCCCACGCCCCACGCTTCCTCAACGGTGTGGATCCCTGTGGGCCTCAGAGCACCAGGTGGGGCAGTTTACAATACTGTAAGGCCTCCTTAGCTCTAATTTCCTTTAGGTCCAACACCTGAGTCTGAAGTCTTCTGGCTCAGACACTTCCCAGTCAGAAGGGATCCCAATACACTTTACAGGGTAGAAACAGAAAGCACACATAGGTCACGTTAAATTTAACATAGCCTCCTATAGAAAGATAGAAGGAGGTAGGTGAAGTATAAATCAATTATGGTGTGCATGTTAAACACAGTGCCTTACATGGAAGCAGCCGGCACACACATTATAAGCCTGCTCCTCAGTACGCTTCTGTTCTCCCTAGGTTTTGAGAATACAGTGTGTTTTGCATGCAGAGTGAATTTCATGTTGGCTTGGACATATTTCAAGGGTGTGACCATCAGGGCTGGCACTAAGTGACCATCAGCTAGAAGACCTGTCCTCTCTAGAGACCAGAAAGATGAGGGGCTCCCACTGGGGTGTAAGCTGTCTTCAGTATGGGCTCATTCTAGTACAAGGATGCTATGGGGTCTGGGGTGTCTCTCTGTCCCCAGAAGTGCCACACTAACGTGTGAGGACTCTGCTCAGGACCACAGACGCCGCCTTAGGTCTGCAGCCCACCTACCCTGGGCGCTAGTCCTCTGTGTGTGTATTGTGATGGTAGTGGCTGATTTTCCCCCTGAGAAATAAAGTGTGAAGGACGAAGAAGGGCCCTGGGAGACCTGTGAAACCCTGCCCTTCCCTATCAAGAGCCTCCTTTGAGAGGAAAGGCTTTATTTGTCCAGTCCTTTTCAAGACGAGGAAGGTTCTTCTCTTATGAGTTGGAAAGCTGTGGCTGAGGTGCATCCATTCCAGGCCATGGAGCTGAAAAACAGAACAGTTTAGCTTTCTTTTCTTTCTTTCTTTTTTTTTTTTTTTAAGATTTATTTGTTTACATATTTTCTGTACATGAGTGCTCTGTCTTCATATGCACCAGAAGAGGGCATCAGCTCTCATTACAGATGGTGTGAGCTACCATGTGGTTACCAGGAATTGAACTCAGGACCCCTGGACCCCTTAACCACTGAGTCATCTCTCCAGGTCAGCTTTCTGAAACAAACTGTTGCAGAGGGCAGTGGTAAAGGAGTCGGAAGGGCATCTCCCATTTTGTGGGTGTGACTTTGTCACACTGAGGCTCTGGGAGCGACTCAGAGTGTGCCTTGCCTGGATAAAGATGCCATTTCTACTCCGTACCAAACAGTCACTGTCAAATCTCAAACAGCCCCAAGAGTGGGAAAAAAATTATTTTCCCTGTGAAAGTACACATCACTGAAAAACAGTATCATTCAAAAACCTAGGTATAGGGCCAGACATTGTGATGTACCCAGGAGGGAGAGAGGCAGGAGGATCTCTGTTAGCTCAAGGCCAGCCTGGTCTACCGAGTGAGTTCCAGGACGGCCAGGGCTTCACAGAGAAACCCTGTTTCAAAAAACAAAAACCGACCAAACAAACAAAGCCCACACCACGCTCCAGAATAGAGGTGAGTGCGTGTGAAAGTGAGACAGGATGGAGCCAGGCCTTCCGAGGCTACCAGAAGGGGTTGGTAGTCCAGCCCCACGTAGCACAGAGTCCTGAGCGGCCTGCCCTGGCTCTCTGGGGAAGGCCTTCAGCACGAGCAGCTAAAATCTTCTGGAGGCAAGAAAATGTACAGGCCTCTTTCCTCTTTTCTGAGTGAGAAAGCACCCCAATGCCAGGAAAGAGCTCCTGGGTCTCTCTGGGAGTTTGGTTGGAGTCGTAAAAGCTTGGCTCTTCTGACTCCCAGCCCAGCCTTCCCCTCCCCCTATACTCATGATAGCAGACTGGCCTGGCTTCCGACTTTCACTCATCGTCCATGTTTTGGGGGGTACATTATGCCAGGCAGGTCCCCCCAGGAATATCCGTACTGTTTCTTGTGATAAGTGAGGGCGTATGGCCATGGCCTTGCACCGCCAGATCTGTGGCCGTCAACCCTGAAAGTCCTGGTCCTCTGCAGCAGCTTGTCCTAGCTCTAGCCTGAGTCTTCCCAGCTCCCCACCCTCTGGATGGAAACTCATTCTTGTTCTAGCCTCATGGATTTTTCCAGCCTTGGGTTGAAGCCTCAGAGTT
>NW_004949136.1:2600530-2611357 GCF_000317375.1 Microtus ochrogaster | reverse complement strand
GTGTGTGGTGTAGCGTGTGTGTGTGTGTGGTGTGTGTGGTGTGTGGTGTAGCGTGTGTGTGTGTGGTGTGTGTGGTGTGTGTGTAGTGTGTGTGGTGTGTAGTGTGTGTGGGTGTGTGTGTGTGTTGGTGGTAATGGTGGTCTTTGCCCAGAATTAACTTCCCAGACTTCTCTTTAATCCACGGTGGTTTCTGCAGGGGAAACTAAGGCTTGGGAGGCTCAGCCACATGTCCAGTGTGTGTCTAACCACTAGCTGGCCTCAGAATCCCCACTCCTGAGGTAAAATGATCCTGTGGCCCTGGGCCCTTGGCTACACTCAGACCACAGCCCTGAATTCCCTGGCTCGAGCGGTCCATGGAGCCCTGTCTCTATGCCCTGCTTCCTGCCCTCCTTTCTTCCTCTCAACTTTGTCCTCTCTTTATGCCTCTCCCTCCCTCCCTCCTCTCCTGGCAAGCAGATTGCAATCCAAACTTGTTATTAACTTCTCCCCTGCAGTTGTCCCAGGGCCCTTCCAAGTTAAATATTACTCATGGAGATGGGAGCCTTGCTGGGCAGCACTCAGCCTGGAAGTGGACTAATCTCTCAAAGGTGCTCGGTAGAGGCGGCAGATGCCTTTCCTGAAGCTTCTGAAGCCCCTGCAACTGTTGTTGGTTGTGAGACTGGGGGAGCCTGAGCCAGGGTCTACACTCAGGCTCCCCCAGCCTCCGCCCTCCCCTCTGAGTTGCTAAGGTGTCTGTCTGTTTGCTTAACCCCAGCCTGCTGGCTAGTGGGCAGTGGTTCCATGGGCAAGGTAGAAGCAGCCGGCTAGGGGCCCCAGAGGGGCTTGAGCTGGCCAGATGGAGGCCTTCCCCCTTAGCTGCCCATTCCAACTTTATGCCAAGCTAGGGGCAGAGCCGGGAACAAAATGTTCAGGAAAAACAGCCTTGTCCACCCCACATAATTTCTTCATTACCCCACTGGTTTTACAGGGAAGCAGATGCATGGGATGTGCTGGTTCGAGTACCTGGGAAGGCACAGTAACTGGGAGGTATGAGGACCCAACTCTCACGCTCCCCACTCAGCCTGTCTGCTATGGCTTTGGGGGTGCCCATTCACACCCAGATCTACCCCAGGGAGTGAAACCACACTGTCCGACTGTCCAACTTACACTTTCTCTTCCACCACCCTGCCTTCCATTCACTTGCATGAGTCATGCATCTCCTGCTCTGCCCACCCAGGATGCTCACCCACCCATTTTGGAGTATTGATCAGATGAACCTAGGCATGCAACCATCCCTCCAGATTCAGGCTGCAGCCCCTAAACTAATTCAACATTCTGAACTGACCTAGGAAGAGCCAGATTGGTCAGCACTCGGACTGGGGCCTCCCATCAGGCCTTTGTGCACCTAGGGTGGGAGGGAAGAGCTAGACAGGGTAGCATGCTCCAGGAGGCCTGCTGGAAAAGGACCCAAGGTGAAGGGTGACCCACATGACTGACGAAGTGTGGTGCTCCGTTTTATCCTAGAAGCCGCTCATCTGTGAACTTGACTTCCTCAACGTGAAGCCTCTCCCTGCTCTGCTCACCACCCCTCAGGATTCTTGGGCTTCCTTCCTGCCTGACGTCCAGATGAAGCTTGAAGTGGTCCCTCTATCGGACAAGCCACGGCTTCTTCCCCACAGTAGCTACTTCCACTTCTGAGGGTTGAGCCACCTGGCCCAGATGCTCAGACCCTCCCTGGCTCTCTCATCCTGTCTCAAGAGGCCTCTTTCCCAGCACTTCACCTTGGATACAGCCTTAGGACAGGGTTCCCGAGTGCCACGCTGACTGGAAAGACCCAGCTGAACACCCTGCACAGCTGGTTGGTGACTAGATCTGTGTGGGGCTCTGGAGACCGCCACCCACCTGCCTGCCTCCTGCCCAGACCTGTGGCTGTGCCTGACGATGTCAGACGGAGGCGAGTTGGGACTTTATACCTGGAATCAAGCAGGAGGCCAGGAATGTGAGCCTAGAAACCACTTTCTTTCAGTCCCTCACTCTCTGAATGATTGGCTTTTCCTACTAGGGTTCAGCAGGACAGGATGGGGCCCACACTAGGGCTCTAACCCTCAGTGACCCTTACAGCTAGGTTGGTACTTTTCTTTCTTTGTATTTGTTTTTAATTTATGTGCATTGGTATTTTGCCTGCATGTATGTCTGTGTGAGGGTGTGTCAGGTATCCCGGAACTGGAGTGACAGACAGCAGTGAGCTGCCACGTGAGTGCTGGAAACTGAGCCCAAATCTTCTGTAGTCAGTGTTCCTAACCGCTGTGCCATCTCTCCAGCCACTTGGTACTTTCAACTTGACCCCTAAGGCCTGATTTGGGTGGTAAAGATGGGCATGAGTCAGCCAGAGCCCTGCACGGGAAGAGCAAGATCTGTTTTGGGGAACAGAGACCCAACATCCTTAGGGGAGGTGTTAGGGAGCAAGTCTGGAGTGAGTGGGGTGCTCTTTGGCTGAGAAAGCCCCCTTGGTTGCAGAAAGATATGTAGTTGTTTTTTTTTTTTGAAGCCAGCTTGTCCATTCTTCCAGGAAAATTAAGACTTTTTGTGGTTTTTGGTTTTTTTTTGAGACAGGGTCTTGAGAAGGTCAGACTGGTTTCAAACTCATTACGTAGCCAAACATGACCTTGAGTTTCTGATCTTCCCATCTCTACCCTCTGGGTACTGAGATTGTAGACTTCTGCCACCAAGCCAGCTTCACAAAGTGCTGGGGATCAAACCCAGGGCTCTGTGCTAGACAAGGTCTCTACCTACACATCCACAGCCCCCAGGCCTAGGAAAGACTTCTCAGTTCTTCAGTAAATGTCTGAGCCATAGTAAGACACAATGTTCTCTTCCTACGGAGAACACCGAAGGCAGGAGGCATACCTTCCTGCCCTATCTTGATCGTAGGTGTCCTTGCTCTCAGCTGGGGCTGAGATGGTCCCAACTGGGAAAGTGGTGGCCCCTGACAAAGGCAGGCTGACCACAGGAAACCTAGGCTGTGGGGAGAGATGTGACCAATCTTACAGCCTGGCTAGGACAAAGAGGTGGGATGGGGCCCTTCGCAGTGACCTGTTTTCAGCCTCACTTGAGGGAGTTGGATGCCATGGGCACCCCTGCAAGCTTCTGGCAAGCCAGCCAGTAGGCTGTTTCCCACTCCAGCTTCCCACAAGTCTGTGGGCTCCTCAGCCCCCTGCTGAGGTAGCTGCCTCTCTTGGGAACTGGCTTCTGATGTAGGGGCCATGGGGAGCTTCCCAGGCCAGACAGACTGCAGGCTGGCGCCGGCCAGCCCCTTCCTCTCCAGCCACTAGGGCCTGCGGCAGCTCCGTAGAACAGGGCAGCCGGTGTGGCAGAAAGCCCAGAGTGGGAGGGAGGCTGCTTCTGGGTCACCTCCCCTGGGCCGGTGCCCTCTGCCAAGGGGCTCTGGCAGAACCTCTCCAAGGGGCATGGAGAAGGATGGATGATATCCCCCAGACTCCCAACTACTGAGCCAGCAGGAAGCAGAGAGGTTCAGCTGTAGCCTGCAGACCTGGAGTC
Organism: Microtus ochrogaster; assembly: GCF_000317375.1. Taxonomy (NCBI): domain Eukaryota; kingdom Metazoa; phylum Chordata; class Mammalia; order Rodentia; family Cricetidae; genus Microtus; species Microtus ochrogaster. The sequence continues at coordinate 2,607,820 of NW_004949136.1, read as the reverse complement.
TTGGCTGAAGGCTGTTCCGAGGGGGCACAGAACAGGGCAGCCCCTGGGCCCCAGGCAGCAGCGCCTAGAGGCCTGGGCGGCAGGAAAGGGAAAGGTGACGTCATTGCCGCCTGGAATCTGCTGTTTGGAGGCGTCGCCATGGAGACCGGAAGGCTCGGGGTGGGTAAAAATAGCAAACCCAAGAGGGTGTAAGTTCCAAGAATCAGAGTCTGAAAAGAGGGGAATACATACATGTTCTTGTCGCTCACGAGGGCAGAGACTCCATCCTGGAGACGACCGAGAGGGAGCCATGGTGTTTCCAGGCCACAGCCACACACCGCTTGAGATCTAGGTGTCCCTGGAACTAAGAGGAGATTGGCCCCTCTCAGGGTACAGTATGAGACAGGCCCCCAGCAGGGGACATCTGCAGGCATGTGGCCTCTGCTGGGACGTAGAAAGCTGCTCCATTGGGGTGTCCCTTCCTCAGAAAGGGGAAGTGGCCAGCCTGCTAGAGGAGCTCAGCTTCCTGCTCCTTCGGGCTGAACTCTGGCCTCAGGCACACTTTGCAGGGTGGGGGGCAGAGAGGGCTTTTTGGCTTGGGCCCAGGTGTGCTCTTCCTGCTCGGATGCAGCAAGGAAAAGTGGCTGTGTGAGAAAAACACCCTCTTCCTTGCAGAAGCCAGGACTTTCCTCTGGAGCAGGCTGGGGTAGGGCCCAGCACGCAGACATATCCATGCACACTGTCTGCAAGCCTCACTCCCCGGGGTCTGCTAGGCCCTTAAGTCCAGGCCACAGAAATACATCATGGGGTTTGAGGGGCCAGGGTCTTGCTTCCCAGGAACTGAGGCCTGAGAGGATTCCCAGGATCTCCGGGCTGGGCCACAGGAATCAGTGATCACCCTGTAAACTTAGCACCTTTAGCACCCAAAGGGCTCCTCCCCGCCAGCAGGCTCTTTCCAGAGTCCCAAAGGAACCTATGTCCTGGCCAAAGTAGAATGTAGTCGCCGACCAGATAACGCTGAGCTTGAGGCCCCAGGAGGTGCCCTGACATGGACCAAGAGCCTTCCGGGAGTGGCAGAGACAAAAGTCTGTCCTATCGTTGGTGGCTGTCTGCCCTGGAACCCATGCTGTCCTGGCAGTCTGGAGAGCTGCTCTCTTCCTTCTCCCCCCCTCCCTCACTCCTGCTTCCCTCCTCCCTCCTTCCTTCCTTCTTTTGCATCTCTGCCCCCTGGGCGCCGCCCCCCCCAGGTGCCATGTCCTGGGCATCTGGGCTTATGTGTTTCTCTGTTGCAAATACTATCGTTGTCTGGTGGCTGGGGCCCCTAGGAGGGAGCAGGGGCAGCCCCTTCCCTGAACAGGGTCTGTGCTTTCATGCCCAGACCTCCCTTGGCTTGGCAGTTGGAGGTTGAGGAGGGTAAATGGAGCCCCACAAAGGGGGAGCTGCTCCCCCAAGAAATAGCTCGAATGCCTTATGTAATGCGTGAGCTCACTGCAAGGGCCTGCCAGAAATGACAGCACGAGGGCGGGCTGGCGGGAGGGGGCCTGCTCAGGAACCAAGTGTGGCTCAGATTTATGAGGAGGCCCTGCTTCCAGGAGAGAGGGGCCTGGGGCTTGTACAGGGGAGGAGGATGCTGCACCAGCCCAGGGTGCAAGGGCAGCAGGAATACAGGCTGAGTCCTTGTGGGGGCAGGAAGAGGCCCCAGAACCTGAATGTGTGTGTGTGTCAGGGGGGGTGCTGGTATGTGGCTGGCCTGGGGTGTAGGGTGTGTCAGGTAGCTATGTTGATCACCAAGCAGCCTCAGACCCAAGTCTACCCTGCTGCCCCCACCAGTCTGATGCCAGAAGAACTGTGATTCAGAGGAAAGGGTTCCTCCTAAGTTACCCAGGACCCTCCCTAGAGAAGCTCTGGAGGGTGTGGTGGGATAGCCGGCAGGCAGGACTCTTTCCTAAAGCCCCAGCTACCCCCTGACTCCTGACCCTTTCATTCACAGGATCCTGAGCCAGGGCACAGGCTTGCTCTAAGAGTGAGCCTGGTGGGACTGGATCCCAAGACCTATGGCATCTCGCCCCCACTTGGGGCTCATCCTGTCGAGATGCCAGAGATGGGTATATAGAGTATCCCTTCTTCCTAGAGCAGGCCTGAACTCTTGATGTGCACCTAGGAGGGGTCAGGGCAGCATCTTGGTGATCAGCCTCTGGAAGGATTTTAGGTCCAAAGAGGGAGGGTGCTTCAGAGAGGCTATGCTGGAGGCCACTGGTGCTTCCTAGGAACCAGGGCAATCAGTAGGCTTACAGAAGTACTGATTAGCCACACAGGAGTCTGCTTCCAGAGCAGACCTGAACAACCACCTTACTTCAACAACTTTTGCTGGGACATTGATATAGTGAGCATCGCGGGTCTGCTCATAGCCTAGGTCGGCAAACCTTGACAACCGGCAGCAGAGTGAGGGTATACCAGGCATGAGGGATCGGGGTCCTCAGCCCGGCCAAGTCTTGAGAGGTAGGTGGCCCCTGGGAGGGTCTTATACCCTGCTTTACAGATCTGGGGAAGGAGAGTGGAAAGAGGTTGGAGTTGTCTGAGGGGTGAGCATGGGACTGACCCACTAATGAGAAAAGCAAGGAGGAGATGAGGGGGCTAGGGCTCTCATGAAGGTCTGGTCCGGACCTTAAGGCTAGACTCCTCCTACATAAGAGGAAGATAGAGTTTAGGGCCTTGCCTGACTGCTGGGGAACACAACAGGTGTGTTTCGTGGGTAGGAATTGTTGTAGGGGCTCCCCAAGAACCCTGGGGTCTGATTCTGAGAATGTACCCTGCCCTGTACTCTCTCGGTGATGCGGGATGGGGCCCGTAAGTCAAGGATGCTGCCTTGACTTCTCAGCCCCTTACTAGTCAGTGTCCTCGGATGCTTTGTGTGCTCAATGGACAGTAACACAGCCCTTTGCGCCTCAAGGTGCAACAAGTCTGGCACCAGGGATCCTGATCTTGTGGCACAGTGAGGTTCTACCATTATTATCAACAAAATTGCAGTTTTGGGCCCTGGGAGAGGTATTGAAAAGTGGCCTTGACTCTTGAAGGAGCAGGCTAAACCTTTACGGGACAAGGACAGTGCCCCCGTTGCCCACGTGCCAGGCAAAGGGACAGCAAAGAGAGCCCAGACGATGATAGGGGATGTACCGGCACCGCCATGATCCCTGCCCCCACCCCGCCCCCGTCCTGCAGCCCCTGGGCCTTCTGCCCTCATGATTTACGCATGATCCCCCTTAGCCACTCAGGACCACAGCTTTAGCCTTGGGGCTCAGGCCTGGCAGAGCGCTGCAGGCTTCAGGCATGGGGCGGCTTTTGCTGTGATCATCCCAGTGTGGCTGGAGCCGAGGGCAGGCTATTGCCAGCGAGGCGCACATTCCAGAGCAGCACGGCACGCTTCGAGGGACAGGGTCCGGGAGGCTTTGGTCGGACTGTAGGGTAGGGTGTCCATATATGCTCCAGTCTAGGCGCCATGTGCAGATCCTCCAGCCCAGCCGATGCTGGAATGCCCTGCTGGCCACACCGCCCACAGGCTTTGGACACATCCATCAGCCTCAGCTCCAAACTGCTCAGGATGGGAGCCTCTCGTTCCTGCTGCTGCACCCTCAGCCTTAGAACATGTATTGGGCAGGTAGGGTTGAGTAGGGGACTTCCACAAGAGAAGGGTCCAGGAGCTCACTCTGCCTCACAGCCTAGGTCCTAGATCATTGGGCTCCTGAGATTGACCATTGTTCTGTCCTGAGCCTCATACACCGGTGACCTCATGGTTGCCCTTCTACTGGTGATGTAGGCAAACAGGGACTCCTGTTTGACGCAGGAAAGAAACCCCGCTCTCTGTCTCTCTCTCTGTCTCTGTCTCTCTCTCCACCTGCAGGATGTCAAGGATCAGAGGTTGTCTGTCTCTGTCTCTCTCTCTCTCTCTGCCTGTTTGACGCTGTCTATCACTCTCGAAAGAAACCCCGCTCTCTGTCTCTCTCTCTGTCTCTGTCTCTCTCTCCACCTGCAGGATGTCAAGGATCAGAGGTTGTCTGAGGGACTCTGCTGGAAGAGCAAGGGAGCAGGAGCTGGGTCTGGTGCTGACCAAGACCAAGGTGGTCAGCAGCTACAGGTCTAGCCCCTGCTGCAGTAGGCTGCGCTCACCCTCTAATTCCCACAGATCACAAGCACAGGGTAACCCATAGGCACAACCTTATGCCAAGCCTGTTCTCACTTCCTGTGTGTTAAAGGCAGGTCAGGACTTCTGGTGGGATGCTGGGCCCCACAGAATGACCCCAAGTATGCTCTGGCTCGAGGACTATCCCAGGGGATGCAGGCACATACCTAAGACCACCCAGAACAAGTGACCCTGTATGGGCGGTGTGGCTGACCCTACAGAAATTCCCAGTGTGAAGAAAGTTCCTCCCGGCTAGAATGGTGTAGATAGAAACAACAGAGACATCAACAAAACCAAAAGCATCTTTCTTTAGGTAAAATACCTATGGCTCCTGCAAAACCCACTTTCTTGTTTTTTTTTTTCTTAGTTTTATTTGCTTGTAAAATGCAACCTGTAGAATGTCTACATACCAGACCAGCGTTATTCCCAGCGCTAGACTGCTTGTTCAATGCTCAACGCCTTGAGTTTGATTCCTGGCACCACACAGGCACATAAAATCAAAGTATGGTGTCGGTTTTGTCCGGGAACACTGATACTGATTGATTTCAGTTTAAAACAGTTTATGGAGGCTTCAGAGTTAGCTCAGCAGCTGAGCGTATTTGTTGCTGTTGCAGAGGACCTGGGTTCTATTCTGAGCACTCACAAGGCAGCTCACAATTGTCTGCTAACTCCAGTCCCAGGGGATCTGATTCCCAAATCTGACCTCAGCAGGCACCAGGCATGCACATGGTGTACAAACATACAGGCAGGCAAAACGTCATACACACAAAATAATAAATACATCTAAAATTAAAAAATTATCTCTGTTTGATAGTTCCTTCTTCTGCCTGACACAATTCTGGGGATCAATCCAGAACTTTGTACACTGAGAAGCACTGAGCTGCACCCCAAACCTTCTTTTCACCTTTTATATTGAGGCAGGGTCTCTCTATGCTGCCCATGCTGTCCTTGAACTCACTCTGCGGCACCATGGAGTCTGTCAGCTTTCAGTTCCCCTGTCTCTACCTCCCAAGGAGCTAGGATTACAGGCCTTACACAGCCAAGCCCCCAGCCTCATTCCTTCGGCCCGGCGATGGTGGCGCACGCCTTTAATCCCAGCACTCAGGAGGCAGAGGCAGGTGGATCTCTGAGTTCGTAGGCCAGCCTGATCTACAGAGTGAGTTCTAGGATAGCCAGGAATACACAGAGAAACCCTGTCTCAAACAAACCAAAATGAATAGATACAATGACTTACTACCCAAAGTGTGCTTTGTCTTGTCCCAAACTATTGTGCTTTTATGTTGGGAATGTGAGCTCATTTTCCTGTTTGCTTATTTGTTTTTAATTTTAAAATTACATATATTTATTTTATGTGTGTGTGTGCAAGCGTGTGTGTGTGTGTGTGCGTGTGTGTATGCGTGTGTATGTTCATGTGTGTGTGCGTGCGTGTCTGTATGTACGTGTGTGTGTGTGTGTGCGTGTACATGTGTCTGTGTGCAGCAGCATACACATGGAGGTCAGAGAACAACTTTTGGTAATTGGCACTCTTTCCACTACGTAATGCTCAGATTTTGAACTCTGGTCATCTGCCTTGGCAGCCAGCACCTCTACCCTCTGAGTCATCTCACAATCTTATTTTTATCTTAGGATTAGGGCTTTTCTTTATTAATTATTTTTATTTCTTTTAAATTTAATGTTTTTGTCTTTAATTTTTGCTTTTTGATACAGTCTCATGTTGCTCAGGCTGTCCTCAAACTTCTGATCCTCTGCCTCCACCTCCAAGTCGTTGGGTTACAAAGGTGAGGCACTATGCCAGCACTATTTTGTTGTTGTGGATAGGGGGATGGGTTTCTCTGTGTCTTCCTGGCTGTCCTGGAACTAGCTCTGTAGACCAGGCTGGCCTCGAACTCAGAAATCCACCTGCCTCTGCCTCCCAAGTGCTAGGATTAAAGGCATGCACCACCACCACCTGGCCATTTGTCCATTTCTCTATCTATCTATCTATCTATCTATCTATCTATCTATCTATCTATCTATCTATCTATCTATATTTACCTATCTGTCATCCATCCATTCATCGATAGAGAGGGTCTCACTATGTAGACTAGGCCGGCCTGGAACTCATAGATATCTGCTTGTCTTTGCCTCTTGCATGCTGGGATTAAAGGATTCATCACTACTTAGCCTAATTTTTTTTTTTTTTCGAGACAGGGTTTCTCTGTGGCTTTGGAGCCTGATCTGGAAGTAGCTCTGTAGACCAGGCTGGTCTCGAACTCACAGAGATCTGCCTGCCTCTGCCTCCCGAGTGCTGGGATTACAGGCGTGCGCCACCATCTCTGAATTTGGGGCCAGCCTGGTCTACAGAGTGAGTTCCAGGACAGCTAGGGCTGTTACACAGAGAAATCCTGTGTCAAAAACATTTTAAGTTTGTAAAATCCCCCAAAGTTAGGATAGTTTCAAGACAAACTATATGCCTCTCTCAGGCCTTTTTTCTAACAGTTTTCTGAAGCCCCCTTCAATCTTTTCGAGCATTTTTGTCTTTCTACTTTCTGTACTGCTAAATCATAGTCTCTGTCTGTCTTGAGTCTAGCAGCTAAGACAGGGTGAGACGTAACTGAAGGTGAGGCTCTTTATATTTTCTTTCTTTCCAAGACAGGGTTTCTCTGTGTAGCCCTGGCTGTCATGTAATTCACTCCATAGAGATCCGCCTGCCTCTGCCTCCCAAGTGCTGGGTGTGCGCCTCCGTGTCCCGCTGAGGACGAACTCTTACCCAATGCCCTCCTCCCACCTTGTTTTCTCTTTTCCCTTCCCAAATGAGCAATTTCGTAATTTCTTGTTAAGTCATTTATATCGTTATAACTATGTAAATATTATTCCCTGCTGAGCCAAGTAGTAAACTTTGCTTGAATTTTTCTCTTTGTTTTTCCTGAAGTTAATATTTGCTTTGCTTTCTTTTTTTATCCCCTGAGTTTTCTCTGGATCCAAGGTAATCCCTCTTACATCTTCCAACAAGCTCTCTACCTACGTTGGGCCAATTAAATGCATCCTGTTTGAGTCCGTATTTCATTCGATCCTTCTGTCCTCTCTATCAGTCAGAGTTGTTTGTTCTCACAGACTGCACAGCCTTACTTGGTTCTTTTTTTTTTTTTTTTTTT
>NW_004949136.1:2593379-2599935 GCF_000317375.1 Microtus ochrogaster | reverse complement strand
TTTTTTTTTCCTGGCATATTTATTTTTTTATTTGTGCTTGGACTGAGAAGGGGACCTTGTACTATCTTGGTTGAACTGTAGCATGTGCTCTGGCGTCCTGTCTGCTCCCATAAGGCCCCCCACAAGATGACTTTCTCTAGTCTCTATAGTCAGGTTTATAGTTCATACTCAGCAGACATGGAGAACTCAGCCCGCCTCATCCAACATTTCTTTTTTTTAAATATTTATTTATTTATTTATTATTTCTGCCTACATGTATGCCTGCAGGCCAGAAGAGGGCACCAGACCTCATTACAGATGGTTGTAAGCCACCATATGGTTGCTGGGAATTGAACTCAGGACCTTTGGAAGAGCAGGCAATGCTCTTAACCACTGAGCCATCTCTCCAGCTTCTCATCCAACATTTCTAACAATAAAGTTTGCACTTTGACACAATCTCAGACTTACAGAAACACTGCAAGATTTACATAGATCATCATTCCTGACAGTCAGTGGCTAGCATGGTGTTTCACCATACCCAAGGACAATTTTCTGTAATATGCAAATTGCTATTGAAAGGAGATCATATTGGGTCTGAGACCCAATCCAGGGCTCCTCCGATGTCCCAGTGATATCTCTTGTTGACATAAGATAGATCAGCCAGGCCAGGAGTGTGTGCTAGACAGAGATGTCATTCTTTGCCCGTCGGCCTTTCCCTATCTGCGGTGGCTCCCGGTGAGGCCTTCTGGGGAAAGTCCCCACAGTCACCTTGGATGTTTCAGCACCGAGGACCTGTCACAGTGGGTCTCTGGAGAGAAGTGGCAGAAGTGTCTGCAGGTCTGCTCACACTCACCATGGTACCGTGAATCCTGCTGCTGACGGAATCCGCTCTGGTGGCTCAATTAAGGTAGCAGCTTTCAGAGTCTCTCCAGGGAAACTGCTCTTTTTCCTTTGGACAGATAAGCAGTTTTAGCAAGGGGAAATACTTTTAAATGCACAAATCGGTCTCATGTAGCTTTTAGCTCACTCTTATAGTCAATATTAAAATGTGTATGAACTTGTGGTTTCTTATCTCAGTCTGTGATTACTGCCCCCCTCTGTTATCTCCTACACTCACTGTCTGATCTGTTGGGGGGGGGCAGATCCTGCAAACCTCTTCTGTGTGCCCTGCTCATGCCTTCCATTCTTGGAGGGCCTCCCTCTTGAGCCCCAGACTCACCTGTTTCTGGGCGTTTCTCCCCAGGCTCTCAGTCTTCCTGGAAGAACGGGATGCAAAAGTCAAGGTTTGTGCCTTGCATTGCTCCCTGATGCTCAGTCCTTCCTCCAGCGGACAGAGCCAGGACTGATGCCCACGCGTGTGCAAACGTGTTTAGATACGATGGGAGCTTTCCACCATCACTGATTCCAGTCCAACACCACACAGTTCCTTTCCTCTTTTCTATATATATTCTTTTTTTTTTTTAGTTTTTCGAGACAGGATTTCTCTGTACTTTGGAGCCTGTCCTGGAACTAGCTCTTGTAGACCAGGCTGGTCTCGAACTCACAGAGATCCGCCTGCCTCTGCCTCCCGAGTGCTGGGATTAAAGGCGTGCGCCACCACTGCCCGGCTATATATATTCTTTTATTAATTTTTTAGTAGCATACAGCGTAATGCGTTTCACTACGGTATTTTCTTTCATACACTGGTCATTTTCCTTCCCTGCTGCCCTCTCCACTCTCCCCGACCTTCTTTCTCTCCTTAGTCCCGACTTTCCCCCAAGCTGTCCCTACTTCTGCATGTCACATCTTTTTTCCTTCCCATGTTTTGTGTCTGTGCATGCGCATATGTGTGGGAATACATGCACGTGAGTGGAAATACATTTGTCAGTACACACACATGCGTGTGAAGGACAGAATCAATGCTAGGTGGCTTCCTCAATCCCTCGCCATCTTTAAAATCACTTTTAAAATGTTTATTAGTGACTGCGTACAATTAGTACACGCATGTGCCACAGTAGGACATAGGTTAAATGACAACTTGTGGAGTCAGTTCTCTTCTTTGACTTTGTGGGACCCCAAGAATCAAACTCAGATTTCAAGCTTGGTGGCAAGTGCCTTTGCCTGCTGAACCATCTTGCCAGTTCCCAGCAAGCCCTAGGGCTCTTCCTGTCTCTACTTCCCCAGCACCGGGATGGCAGGTGCATTCTACCATGGCTGGCTTTTCCACACCAATAGTAAGGATCTGAATTCAGGCTCTTTTTCTGTTTTGCTTTATTTTTCCAAAGCAGGGTTTCTTCACGTAGCCTTGACTGTTCTGGAACTTGCTCTGTAGACCAGATTGGCCTCTGCTTCCTGAGTGCTGGAATCCCAGGCCACCACCACCCAGTATGAATTCAGGTTCTTATGTTTATGTAGTGAGCTCCTGAGAATTGATCCATCTCCCCAGCCACCGCTTATTCCATTAATAACGCCTGTCTCTAATAGTGAGAAACTGGCTTTGTTTTCCTCATACATTCTCAGTACAGACTTAATCTCTCTGGTCCTGCGCATGTCCCTCAACCATGGGTCTCTGGCCCCGGGTGGCTACCCCAAGGATGGCTCTGAATTCCTTGCAAATGAAGAGTCTGCTGTGGGCTAAAAGCTTTTCCCCATACTCCCGGTGGCCTGGCTCCCCTTCTGTCCTTTACAGCCTTGATCCCACCTGAGCTTTCTGGAAAGGCCTCCTAAACAAATGAGTCACACTCAAATGTCTTCCTCTTTTGTGTGTGTGTGTGTGTGTGTGTGTGTTTCGAGTTTGAGTCAGGTTTTCTCTGCTTAGCCTTGGCTGTCCTAGAACTCCTCTGTAGACCAAGCTTGTCTTGAACTCAGAGATCCACCTGCCTCTGCCTCCTGAGAGCTGGCATTAAAGGCATGCGCCACCATTGCCCAGCTTAAATCTGTCTGCTAAGGGTCTGTTTTTAGTGGATCCTAAACTAGACATGTTGCTATTTTTTTTCCTTCACACTGATTTTGTTTGTTTGTTTGGAGACAGACTCTTCCTCTGTAGCTGTGCTGGTCTGAATCTCAATTAACTCGTGGGTCTTCAACGCTCAAGCTCCAAAGTGCCGGAACACACATGTGAGCCACCATACTTGATCACACTCATGGTTTTGAAACAGTAACAGTTTATATGGCAGTTTATGCCAGGGTGTTACAGATCTTTTCCATCCTAAGGAGGGGTGGTGGGTTCGGGGCCAGGAGCTTTGCCTTGCCCTGAAGATCTGTGGGAAGGTGTCTGTGGAGGTGTTGGGCTGGCTCTCACAGAGTATCCCCTTAGAATAGGAGCACACTGGGACTCTCTCTGATCCTACAGTTGTCAGTCTCCAATATACTTGTTTCTCACTCCAAGGAACCCATCCCCTAGGAAGTCTTCTCTGTCTAAAGCCAGTTCCATCTGGACCTCTGTTCTTCAGGCCCTCATGAGCTTGTTTCTATCTGGGCAAGCCTGTCATGCCTGTCACTGTTACTCTCTCACACAGTGGAAGCCACTCAGGTCAGAACCTGGTCTCCTTCCCACCAGTCCCAGGCCCTAGCTGAGACTTGTAGAGAGAGATCAGCAAGTGTGCACATATGGAAGAAAGACAAGCAATTGACCAGCTGTCCAAAAAACACTATCAAAGCAAGGTCCAGGCAGCGAGCCGGATAGGTCTGCTGCAGTTCGGTCCCTGCCTCCACCTGCATGGTGGAGGTCCCCTAGGTTCACAGTACCAAGCCTCCAAGCCTTCACCCAACGTGGCTGTGCCTGTGGACTTCATGCTCCATTTACCCATATGGTGGCCCGGCCCATAGCATGACCCTGTAATGGGACAGGCAGCTGCGGGAGGGGGTGAAGGAAGAAAGCCAGCAGGTGGAAACCCTCCACTGAGTTGGGAGCTGTGGGGCCCTGCTAGCACTGTCTGTCACAGCTGCCCTGACCCTCTGGGTTGGGCTGCTTCACAAGTTCCATCATTTTGAGCAGAGGGAAAGCCCTGAGCAGAAGTTGGAAGCCACAGAAGTCAGCCTGAAGCCTTCCTTGCTTCCTAGAGCTCTTTACCCTGCACCCCCTTCCTATATGTCCTTCAGGGACAAGTACCTTTATACTGTGTCTGACCATGGCTGCTTCACTGGGTTTTGCATCTAGGGCCAGTGCTAGCCTCTGGCTTGGGCCTTGCATCAAGATAGCCACACAACACATGTAGCATCTTCGAGAGCACTGGCCACTGAGACTGGTGTCCAGGGTCCCACTAAGATAAAAGCATAACTTCCTTGCCTTTTTTTTTTTGAGATGGGTCTCATTATGTAGACCAGGCTGGTCTCGAACTCACAGAGATCCGCCTGCCTCTGCCTCCCGAGTGCTGGGATTAAAGGCGTGCGCCACCACCGCCCGGGGAATTTTTTTTTTTTTTTTTTTTGGTTTTTCGAGACAGGGTTTCTCTGTGGTTTTGGAGCCTGTCCTGGAACTAGCTCTGTAGACCAGGCTGGTCTCGAACTCACAGAGATCCGCCTGCCTCTACCTCCCGAGTGCTGGGATTAAAGGCGTGCGCCACCACCGCCTGGCCTGAATTTTTTTTTTTAAGTAGCAGGGAGGCTCATGACACAGTGCATGTATGAAAGTCAGCAGAGGAATTATGGGAGCCATTTTTCTCTTTCTTCTGTTAGGCTGTCAGGTTTTGGGGGGCAACTACTTACCTGTTGGGCCATCTTGCCAATCTCTTACAGTTGTCTTATGTATTGACAGAGGAGATAAAAGTGGGAATTCTCCATTACGAAAGAAGTCAGAAGAGTGAACTTTGAGCCTGGATTATGCTAAGAAGGAAGGCCGATCCCCTGGGTACTGTGGGCAAGCACAGGGAACTCAGGAGTGGACTTGTGTCTCCACATTGGGAACTACCTAGTTTCCAGACAGGGAACCCTGCACTTTGAATAGCAAGCCCTGCCTTGGAGTAGGTAGGGGCAGCCCCAGGACAGGTCCTGTGTCTAGGAGTGTTGTTTTGTTCTGGTCTTACCCACCAGGTAAAATACAGGTCACAAGCTGAAGGCAACCCAGGCTGCCCTGTGTGGGGCCCTTCTCATTTTCACCCATCAGGAAAGACCTGTGCCTGGTGGGCCAGTTTGAGGTCCGGGTCTTCGGGGGGCAAGTTCCCACTTCCTGACTTACACTGTCTTTAAGGCTCTGGTTTTGAATTCTTGTGCCAGGCCTTTGCTCTATGTTACCTACTCTGGGTGTCACCCTGCAAGACTGTCCTACATCCAGTACATGGAAGGGCAGGCAGTGGCAGCCATAACCTGGATACATGATGTATGGATGGGCATTTGGTTCCCAGTCCTGGAGGCTGAAGGGTAAGGGTCACATCAGCTGCCAGCCTGAGAATCACAGAGATCTGTTGTCCAAGCTACCGGCTAATGGGTGACTCAAGAAGAGACAATAGCTGCTAGACACAGCTTCTTCAAGGCAGGACTGTGTCCCAAAGTCCCCACCTCACAGAACAGGATCCAGTAGACAGGAGCTGCTGGTGGCTGGTGAGAGGCTGGGTCGGCAAGTTCACGGGGTGGTCGATGCTGTGTGGAAAGACGCAGGAACTTTCCATAGCTGTGTGCCCTCTGCATCTTGGCATCCCTCGGTCATGCTGTGAGCTTCTAGGTTCTGCAATTCTAGCTGTGTGGGGTTTGGGTGTGGAGCTCTTTATCAGGTGGCATCATTACTACACACGGAAACCCAGATGTCGGGCAGTTCTGCACCGGAGGCCTTGAGTGGTTCTTTGTGAGGTACCGGTTGTGTGGGCACCTGGATTTTTTTTTTTTTTGTGGTATCTTTTTATCATAAAGGCAGCCTGAGTATTATGTGGTGAGTATTATGTGGTGTCCTTATGCAGGAACCTGGAATACGTGTTATGGTACCTTATCCATACAGTCGTGTGCAGAGATGATGCTGTAATCAGACTCTAAAGTTTTGTGGCATCCTTGTCATGAGGGCATCTGGGGTTTGTTTTGTGGTGTCCTTGTTAGGAGTGCATCTCCGGGGTGTCTGTAGAGCACGACGTCCAACTGTATGGGGAGTGGAGGTTATTTCGCAGTATCTCCGTAGAATGAGGACCCCGGGACCTAAGGCAGCAGCGGCGCAGATCTACTGCGGACCGCCACTCAGCTGGCCTGCGGTTGTGGCAGGGGCCTTGTGGGTTTCGGGGCCCCAAGACCGTGGTGGCAGCAGGACCGGAGACTTCCCAGCCGCGCAGGAAGCGGCCTCGGCCGGAAGGGGGGCCCCAGGCGCCTCCGCTGTGGCCGCCTCTAGCGGCCTTCACAAGGCGGGGCCGAGCAGGACCGAGTAGCGCCGAGCGAGGCCGAGCGGGGCCGAATGGGGCCGAGCGCGGCCGAGTTCCGGCCCGGGGGACCCGAGCGGAGCCGAGCTGGGCCGAGTGAGGGCCGGGAGTAGCCGAGCGCCACCGAGCCCGGGAGGGGGAGCGCGCGTTCTTGGAAGAGCCGGACCGGAGCTGGTCACATTCCTGGCCCGCACTTCGGCTGAGGCGGACGCACAGCAACAAACAACGCGGGAGGCGGGGCCGGCGCGGGCGGGGCGGGGCGG
>NW_004949136.1:2582760-2592574 GCF_000317375.1 Microtus ochrogaster | reverse complement strand
GCGGAGGCCGTGGGGGCCCGGGCGCACGGGAGCGTGAGCGGCCCGGGGAGCCCGATCGCACCATGGAAGCGACGGCGGCCGGCCGGGGCGGCTTCCAGCCGCACCCGGGGCTGCAGAAGACGTTGGAGCAGTTCCACCTGAGCTCCATGAGCTCGCTGGGCGGCCCGGCCGCTTTCTCGGCGCGCTGGGCGCAGGAGGCCTACAAGAAGGAGAGCGCCAAGGAGGCGGGCGCGGCCACAGTGCCGGCGCCGGTGCCCACTGCCGCGGAGCCACCGCCCGTGCTGCACCTGCCTGCCATCCAGCCGCCGCCGCCCGTATTGCCCGGGCCCTTCTTCATGCCGTCGGATCGCTCCACCGAGCGCTGTGAGACCGTGCTGGAAGGGGAGACCATCTCTTGTTTCGTAGTGGGAGGCGAGAAGCGTCTGTGCCTGCCGCAGATCCTCAACTCGGTGCTGCGCGACTTCTCACTGCAGCAGATCAACTCGGTGTGCGATGAGCTGCACATCTACTGCTCGCGCTGCACCGCCGACCAGCTGGAGATCCTCAAAGTCATGGGCATCCTGCCCTTCTCCGCGCCCTCGTGCGGGCTCATCACCAAGACGGACGCCGAGCGCCTGTGCAATGCGCTGCTCTACGGCGGCGCCTATCCGCCGCCTTGCAAGAAGGAGCTGGCGGCCAGCCTGGCGCTGGGCCTGGAGCTCAGCGAGCGCAGCGTCCGCGTGTACCACGAGTGCTTCGGCAAATGCAAGGGGCTGCTGGTGCCCGAGCTGTACAGCAGTCCTAGCGCCGCCTGCATCCAGTGCCTCGACTGCCGCCTCATGTACCCGCCGCACAAGTTCGTGGTACACTCGCACAAGGCCCTGGAGAACCGGACCTGCCACTGGGGTTTCGACTCAGCCAACTGGCGGGCCTACATCCTGCTGAGCCAGGACTACACAGGCAAGGAGGAGCAGGCCCGCCTTGGCCGCTGCCTGGACGACGTGAAGGAGAAGTTCGACTATGCCAACAAGTACAAGCGGAGGGTGCCCCGGGTAAGTGTCCCCAGGGCTTGGGGTTAGCAAACCATGCCCAAGGAGGGGAGGGGAGTCCTCCTGGGTTGGGCACTCTGGGTTCTAAAGGTTGGGGCTCCTGGTTCGACTTTATCTGGCCTTGGGTTTTGATTTCAGGAAATTAGGGGCCTTGTCAGTCTCCTGTGGGTAAGGCCATAAGGCCGCCTTCGTGCTGTCTGAGCACTGTACTCATGAAGAGTGAGTGGGCTCTTAACCTCTCAGGGCTCATAACCCCTTGTCCCCGTAGGCTGAGCTCAGGAGGTCTGAGAAAGAGGCTACCACAAGCTCTGCGAGGTTAGACTGTCTGGACCCAGGCTGTGACTTTTCTGTCCCAAATCTCCGTGGGACCTCGGCAGAGGTGTCCAGATGAGAATGAAGTTTGTCCCCTTCCTTATGACAGGGATGTCGTCTCGTGGTCCCCAGTTGACTAGCCTTGTATGTTTACTGGCTTTCTTGTCTTTAAATCACGGGCCACAGACATTAAAACGAAGTTAGCTAGTTGTCTTGGCAGAGACTTGGCCCTTGTAGTCCTTTGAATCCCGTTTGTGCACCTGAAGGGCACTTGGCCTGGTCAGCGGCGGCAGTCGCTGATGGTCTGCAGTATATTTGGACTCACCCATTTCCTTCTGTTGCTTTTGTACTTGGTGTGGAGGTTCTGTCAGCCCAGGCTGTGTTGTACGTGAGTCAAGAGGCTTTGTGGGAATCTTCTCGGGCATTTTCTGGGCCACTTAGTACCTAAGCCGTTCGCTGGGGTCCACAGGAAGTTTCTTTGCATATGCATCCTAAGTATCTGTAACTTTTAAATATCCATGCTTATTAAATTGCACACAACAGAATGCTGCATTGGCTCAGCTATTCTTGGGAGACCTAATTAATTCAGCTATTGCATCAAACTTTTTTTTTTCCTTCTAAATCTGTGAATAGATGCTGCAGCCCGGTTTTCTCTGGGCGCCCCTCCAGCAGAATGTCAGAGTTGTGGGGGGAAGGGGCTCTGAAGAAGGACCGTTGCCTCGTTCTTCAGGGGCTGCAGAGAGTGTGCATATGCTGCGTGTTCTATGGCACTTCTGCCCCAGCCAGGACAATGCATCCTTGGGGGAGGCTGCAGGCAGGTCTTTTCAAGTGGACTTGTCAGTAGGCAAGCTGATGGCTGATGTGGGTCCTGCCAATGGATGCCTAGCTGTCGGAATGTCTGCACCCTTGTCAGCCAATGTGGCCTGAGGTAGTCATGTGTGTGGTGACCGGTGAACTTTCTGGGACTGCAGTAGAGATGTGGGACTGGCGAGACTGCGCCTCTGGGAAGCTTTCACACCTCTTATCTTGAGTAGGCAAGGAATTGTGTCTGAGTTGGGCGTGTCTGTGTTTGTCTGCTCCGGGTTGTGCGTATTTGTGGTCTTTCTGTCTAGGTTTAGTGGACTGGCATGCATGGTCCCTTTGTCCCAGCCACTGCTGAATGGGATACACTCCTGCCTCCTCTGCTCACAAGCCTGGTGGTTCTGGGTATGAGGGTCTTTGGGCTCAGAGGAGGTGGCTCAGATGCCTGTGCCAGCACTGAGGGGTTAGCACACAGAACAGCGTGCTGAACCATGGTCATGTGCTTGGGTCATTTCCGCCGTGGTTTGTAGCTGCCCTTCCCTTGCTAGCCACCCTGGCAATACTCTGATGCCTCATTTACTGAGTGAAGAGAAATTTCAAAAGTGATTTGTGTCTCCAGCTCCACTCAGGCAGTGGTGGCATCAGTGTGGGGTTCCTATATGTCGGCCAGCTCCTGAGTGCTTCCATGGTGAGGAACTGATAGACTGTTTTCCTCTTTGTGGGGTGCTCCCTGCTCAGACTCTATGAGTCTATAGTTGGGGTTTGGGCTGGACTGTGCTCCTCCAGTCCGCATTGGGCCGCCATGTGCGTACCTGCATGAACCACAGGTAACACCCAGGAAGGGACATCATTCTGGGAAGTCTTAGCTTGTCCTAAGAGGAGTGGCCTGGGTTATGACTCCCTTACTCCCGTCACAGCGTGTTTTACTATTTCTGTTCTACTGAGGAGGGCACAAGGAGCAGAGAATGTGCTGTCTCTTGGGCTGAGGGTGAGCGGAATGCTCTGTGGGAGGGTGGAGGTCAGTGGTCCTCCTGAGTTCCTGATGCTCTGATGACATTTGGCTGCTTTGCTCTATGGCAGCCTGACTGAGGTGGCTTCTGTGTGGCTGAGGTAGGGTCTGCTTGGATCAGGTAGAATTGGCCTGGTTGAGGTGGACTTGTGGTTTCTGTGGTCAGCTGAGTGTGTGTGGGAGTAGGGAACTTTGAGCTTGGAGCCTGAAACTTTGCTGCAGGCCACTGTACCCCCCTTGGCAAAGGTTGGTGGGCGTCTGCTTCAGTGCCTTCCTAATGCCATGGGGAAATGGGAAATCCCACTTCTCTCTTGTGACTATCAGGCCCAGCTTTCTCCTGGTAAAGCTTTGAAGATGTAGGCTGCCTGGATGCTCAGTGAGCCTGTCGTTCCCAAGGGCCCCCTTGACTGCTTTTCCCAGCAGACCCATAGGGAGCCAGTTCTGCTGTGGACCCTCATGGAGTTAGTCTTACATTCCCATCCTCACTGGCTGTGTGAGCTTGGGCAAATGCTTAGCCCCTCTGTGCCTCATTTTCCTCATGTCAGTTGAGACTAACACTTTGTTGAACCTGTCTCAGACTCATATTTCTTGGGTCAGCACAGACGAATGGGAACTGTAAAGCTTTCCCTCCCGTCTTGCAGCTGCCTGGACAGTTTTCTCTTGGACTTCAGTCTTTGAGCATAAAGAGAAACATGGACAATGACATTTTGAGCTGCCACTTTGTGTGCTTTGTGGGATGTGGCTGCTGGTCCATAGGAAGGGTGGAAACCAGGCTGGCCACGGGCTGCGGTGACTCCTGGCCATAGCAAGTGGGCTTTGGTGTGAAGGAGCTTGGGTTATCTTAGGTTTTTGCATCTCTGTCCTCTTTTGAGCCTGGGTTCTCAGGACGTTCTGTCAGTTGATAGGGTCACGTTATGTGGACAATATGACTGAGGTCATGTTTCTAAACTGGACACCTAGCCGGGTGGTCAGCTTTAGGGAACACTGAACACTGGGTGTTTTGGGACATGGTAACAGCTTTTGGGTGCAGGGCTGGGTTCAGGAGTCCTTTCTGTGGGTTATGGTTTGCTCTTTTGGTCTTCTTGGGATAAGGGTCTTGCCTTCTGAGTGATGGAATCACATTTGTGCACCACCACGGTCAACTGTGGTTTGTCCTTACGTGAAGATTGATATAGGAGAGGATGGTGTCAATGTTAGGACCCTGTCTGTCGGACACCTGCAGGTCTGGGTGTTCTTTTCTTCTGTCCACTGGCATCGTTGTGAAGAATGTCCCCTAGAATCATGTTCTGTGTTGGACTTTCTTAGAGTTACCATTGATTATTCCCCTCCAGACACTTGCGCCAAAAAGGTGGGGTTCCAGGTCCTGAGGTCAGGGCCTGGTCCAGGAGGGGCCTCTCTGGGATGGCTGCCCAGGTGGTGGGTCCAGTCCAAGGCTAGTGGGTCTTCATAGGGTGGGACAACAGCTTGAGGGTGGGCTCTGGGTGCTACACACACCATAGCCAGCTGTGGGTGGCGGTGGGGATGATTATTGGTGCACATCCCCCTCTGAGAGGGTCAAGTTCTCTTCTGTGGCCTGTCAGCCTATCTGTCCATCTGTCCTGCTACCTTCTGGGGCTCCTCTGGGAGCCATCTGGGTCCCTCACCATCTGGAGGAAGCAGGGTCATTGAGTAGCCCTCACCCCTGTCCCTGGCTGCCCACTGGAGGCCCTGGGTCATCAAGAAGCTTCCAAGAGTAAGGTCATTGACTCTCAGCGTTTCTCAACCTCCCCTGTAGTTGGTTTGTGTAATGTCTGTCTGAAGTGTCTAAGGGCAGACAGGATGTAGAGGGTGAGGAAGTCTGGGCCAAGTGTGAACCCAGCCCTGCCCTGGAGCTGGGTGGGGGCCCCCCTGGGCCAGGTCTAAGTTGCTGTCTCTGCAGCCCCAGCAGGGAGGCTGCGGTTCAGGGGCTGCCCTGCCCCTGCTGTCTGGCAGGAGGTGAGATGGCCATGGCTGGGGCTGGACTCTGTGCAATAGTGTCTCTTTCTAAGGATTGCGAAAGTTGAGGGAAGGTTTCTACTTTGGAAGAATTATGCAAGTTTCAACTGAAATGTTTTTTAAAAGTTTCTTTGTTTTGAATCAAAACACAGGCTAGATTACTTCTGTGAGCTCTAGTAGAGCTGAACAGAGGGGAGCCCTTGCTCTTTTCAAACCCCTGTCTGCCATGAAAGGGAAAGGTTTGAGAACTGGATGCTATTTAGATGGGAGCTTGGGATCATTGGCTGGGGGGTGCTCTGCTCTTGGTGCCCTGTGTGGTCCAAGGAGGAGCAGGTGTTGATCATTATCCTTTGTACCACTGACAGCACCTTGTGGGTCCTATCACGCTTACTTGCCTATACCACTCCAGCAAGGCTATCTCCCACCTTCTCTTGTGACCCAGTGGTCCTTTCTAGACCAAGTATTGTGCGGCAATGATCTTGCTGCCTGTCAAGGTACTTTGAGGTTATCCTGGGTCACCCATGTCACCAGGGGCCGAGTGTAGTGAATGGTTGTTCATAGAGCTGCTCTCCGCAGATGAGGCCCTGTCCCCAAGCTTTTGTGTTGCTGCCTAGAGAACCCTGGGTTCTATTCTAGATGCACTGCTGCCAGTTTACTCCTGCCTCCTGAAACGGAGGACCAGTGTTTGGATGGGTTTTAGGTGAGACTAGAAATAAGAGTGATGTGAGGGCAGGAGCCTGTGGCCTTCAGGGAACATGTGCACGCTACACAGTGACATTACCAAGTGTCCTGTGAGTAGAGTTGGCTAAGCTTGTCTGAGCATTCTGAGTCACTGACCTGTTTGTGTGGAAGCAGATAAAGGGATCTTGGCAAGAGCCCAGAGTCACCGAGATCTGTCTTGGTGTTTGGCATTTGTACTGTCTCTGATTTTACTTTTTTTGACTGAGAGGATGCCAGGACTTCAGTAACCATGAGGATGAGGTGTAGCACCATACCCACCTGGTCTCTGTGTGCACTGTGGGAGCTGTCTGTTATCTGTGGTGGTATGGTGTGCTCTGTTGTCGACTTCTGGGAATGAGTGGGGGCTGATCACAGCTGGGTCTCTGGGCAGTGGGAGTGGAGGAATGAGTCAGTGGAAGCAAGCAGTCACTGCTGGCAGGGCTTCGAACCCAGACCTCCAGTGGCTGTGGAAGGGAAGGGAGGGAAGGCTGGACATGTCCTTGGTGCCAGTTTTCGCTTATCCGTCTGTCTCACCGTGTGCTCTGAAGAAGACTGTTCCTCACATGTGATTCGGGAGATACCTGGACCCTGCTTCCAGCTGGAGTGCTTGGAAAGTCCTGGAATGTTTCCCTTGGCTGGGGCTGTGAGGGCTGATGTCCTCCCAGCCCTCTGCAGGCCGACTGTGGCTTCCTCTGGAACGTCCGCTGGTCACTGTGAAAGAAGCAGCTCTTGTTGGGAACAGCTTCCTGTAGCTCCCACCCTTGCAGGCATGGGTGGTGGGAGCTGGCTTTATGCCAGGACCTGGTGGAGGTGATGGTGTACTATGAAGGCCTGTCGACCAGCAGGTGGAACTGACCTCTGAGGTCTTCCTGACTTCCTGAGTTTGTGTGAAGTGACAAGTGTTAGGAAGGACAGGCCGCCCTGTGTGAGATGACAGCAGCTGAGGGACAGCGAAGCTCCCCGGAGTGGCCTTACCAGTTTAGCTGAGGAGTTGTGGCTGTCATGTGGCTCCGCCCTGATGCTCTTGCATGTGATTCTGTGGTCCCTGTACACTGTGTGCTGATGGTCTCCTTTGGTAGCAGCTTATTCTGGTGCTGTGAGGAAAACCATTGTCAGCTGCAGGTTGTCTGTCCACAAGTGAGTCTGTGAGCAACTGGAGTAGAAGTAGCTGCTGCTGCCTTTGCAGACTCCTCAGCCTG
This sequence comes from Microtus ochrogaster, assembly GCF_000317375.1. Lineage (NCBI taxonomy): Eukaryota > Metazoa > Chordata > Mammalia > Rodentia > Cricetidae > Microtus > Microtus ochrogaster. The sequence continues at coordinate 2,585,531 of NW_004949136.1, read as the reverse complement.
TACTGGGCGTTGCTGGTCTAACTGGGAAGGCCAGGCAGAGTGGACGGCTCCCAGCAGAGTCCATTGCTTCTGTGCTGAAAGTAACATGGGAATATTTTGACTATGGAATGTGGCGCTTGTAGACAGAAGTTCTTAGTGCCTATTTTCATTTTATTTCTTTTTTTTTGTGTGCATGGTATGTATATACATGTGTTGACATGCCTCTCTGTGTGTGTGTGTTTGTGTGTAAGCCTGAGGTTGATATTGGCTGTCCTTTTCTATTCTTCCTTGCCTTATTTTGAGATTCAGTTTCTCTGAACCTCTGATTTGCTGTTTTGGCTGGACTAACTGGCCAACAAGCCCCAGAATTCAGTGCTGGGGTCACAGACGCATACTGCTAGTGTGGGTGCTGAGATCCTGCACTCGGGTCCCATGCTTGAGCACCGAGCACTTTACCTGCCTAGCCTTCTCCCTGGGTCTTGCTGTCTGTTTTTAGAGATGAGGCTGATGCCTCATCCTTGCTGGGGTGCCCTTCCTTGAGGTGTAGGTAAGCTGGCCAGGCCTCCAGGAAGTTTGTGAATGTCCTCAGCCCTAAAAGGTACGTGACCTGCAGGAGTTAGGGCACTTAAAGAGACCAGTGTGCTTACCCAGCAGTCCCGTTGCCCCACGTGTGTTGGCATAAAGGATTTGTGTGTGCCAATTGCTGTGCCAGGGCCAGTGTGATGGTCCCTTCTGGTGCAGTCTGAGGTAGGTATGTCTGGGTTCTCTTTGTAGAAGTTGTGGGTAGACAGTGCAAAGTTTTCTTGGAGAACCCTCTTTCAGATCGTTTAGTAAACCAGTGCCATGCACACTTCAGTGAAATACAGGAGGAGGCTGCCCTGAAAGGGGAGGGAGAACAGAGCAGTTCATTTAATTTTGTGCTGTCCTTCTATGGCTCCTGTGCCCCTCATCATGGCCGTGGAGAGGCCCTTGCCACTGGCCTGTAGTCTCTGGTACCTTGTGGTTCTGTAGATGACCAGGTAGCATTGGGCCTGTGTCTAGAATGTGTTGTTAAACCCTGCTGCCCTGAAGAAGCGGCAGCTGTGCCCTTGTGTGCTCCAGCTTTGTTCAGGCTGCTGGGGCAGGGCACTCTCCTTTCTCTGTCACCTCCATTCCTGGCTCCTGAAGGTAGCAGCCTGCTGTTTTGAGTACAAGCATTGGGGCATCTTTCTCTGGAAGTGAAGAGAGCCCTGAATTGTCAAGAGAGGGACTTGTTTTTGGGGGGAGGGGGAGGACAGGCTCCTGCTCTATAGTCCAGCCGGTTCTTGCGTTGGTCTTTTGAATTGAGATTACAAGGCGTACCACCACCTTGACTGATGTACTTGTTTGTTGAAGGTGAATGCAAGGCAAAGACTTTGACCTCTAGTTCTAGCAGGAGGTGGAGCAGGCTGGCAGGTGGGGGCCAGCTGGGCCACACCGTAAGAACCAGTGCATAGACTAAGGGTTTACTTGGCCCTGGTCCTGCAGAAACCAAGTGAGGTGCACATTGGAACTTGTGCTGTCCCTGGGCTGTTGCCACAGGGCAGCTGCAGGAAGTCCTCCCCTACTGGACCTTGCTGGGGCTGTCCTGTGTTCTGGGGTGTGTTGCTTGGGAACCTACCCTGGCTTGTTTGGCTCTTTTGGGGTAAGGCCGTAGTGGGAGATGCCTAGATCCCCATAGCTGGTATAATGTTCTGAGATCTCAGCTGTGCCTTTTCTGGGTGCTTGTGGAGATGGTCCCTGTCATACTGCTGGGGCTGCCACCTGGTGTTTGATGGTGTTGGCTGTCTTTTCTCTGCTTCACCTGCTGCCTCCTGCTTCCTGGTGTTACAATGGTGTTGCCCAAACCATTAAAAGAATTATACTCCCAAGTTGAATGATATGCAAATGTAGTCAATTAAGCGAGGGGATTTTAATTAGCAGTTTAAGTTCATGTGTGAAGTGCCTTGCCTTAATTACTTGACAGTTTTGTTGTAAATTTGCTAAGTTTTTTTTTGCAGAACTATCAAAACTGTGATTTTTTTTTTAACATCCTTCTAAGCAATAAGTGTCGCCCAGCTTGCCTGACCCTAGTGGGTTTGTCTCAATTTATAAAGCTCTTTAAACTGTGAAAACAAGGTGGACCTTATGGGTTGCCTCTGCACAGCTCAGTCAGTTAGTTAGGTCACATTCCTTGTTTTCCTGGCACAAGCTGGCAGGGTGACTCCCTGGGTTTTCCTGGTGGATAGCAGGAAGAAACCTTCGCTTGGGTCTGGTGCTAATAGAGCACATGTATTCTACCCAGGGAGAGCTGGGTCCCTGGAATGAGGGTCAGGAAGGTTAGACTGGGATAGCAAGGGGCCAGTGTCCTGTTAGGAGAGCTTTGTGATGCGTGCAGTTGGCTATCCCTAGACATTGTTCTCAGAGTCTGGGGTTTACAGTCCATTTAGGAGAGGTGAAGAGAACTATTTTTTGATGTTCTTTGCTTGGCTACCTGAAAGCCTTCTTTCAGGTCTTTGCCTTGATTCTCCTGAGCTAGAGTGGTTTTTGTGACACTGGAGTTCAGATAGCCTGCCCATGTCTAGGCTCTGTCTACCAGGTCCTCTTTTCAGCCACTGGTTCTGAATACCTATTCTACCAGGATGTTTTAGTGTGTAATGGGTAGTTATAAATGGTTCTTTTGGCTGAATTTAGAATTTGCTTTAATTTACCTGTTGTTATTAAAATCATCTCTGTTATAAAGAAAGAATGTTTCCTTATCTAATTCATTCATTCATTATTTATGGTTTTTCAAG
>NW_004949136.1:2575804-2582660 GCF_000317375.1 Microtus ochrogaster | reverse complement strand
TTTTTTTGTTTGTTTGTTTCTTTGTTTTTCGAGGCAGGGTTTCTCTGTGAAATAGCCCTAGCTGTCCTGGAACTAGCTCTGTAGACTAGACTGGCCTTGAATTCACCAAGATCCACCTGCCCCTGCCTCCAAGTGCTGAGATGAAAGGCGTGCACAGCCACCACCTGGTTCCTCTCTGGTTTATAATGCCCCTCAGATTTAATTCTAGTCTCATGATAACTGACGGTGCAGGTGTGTTCCGAGTAACATAGTGTTAGGCGATTTTGTTACTGGGTGGACATTGCGAAGTGTGCTTACATAGATCTAAGTGGTGTGACTGACCACATACTTGGGCTCTGTCATAGCCCAGTGTGCCAAAGCTACACATGTGCAAGGGTGTATTTGTACCTGTGTAGGCAGTCAGTGAGTGATGGGTAAGTCTGCATGCACCTGAATGTGTCTAAGCATACAAAAGGTGGGAGCTGAATGTGGTGGCCTAGGCCTCTAATCTCAGCACTTGGGAAGCAGAGGCATGAGGATGGCAAGTTTGAGGCCAGTTTGGGCTGCATAGTAAGACCGTCTCAAAGGAAGAATGAAGAGAAAGAAAATACAAGGTGGTAGGAACTGTTGAGCTCCACCATCATCTTGTGGGACCAACTTTGTGCATGTGGCCTGTTATTAAAGCCTTGCCTTGAGATACAGGACTGCATCTGCCTGGGCTTGGTCTACATTTAAATATTTAATTTGGATTGGGTTTTGGGATTTTGGGTCATTTAACAGATTCTAAAGGGAGAAAGTGATCTTTTCCTCTGTAGGCTGAGGATGGTGGGCCAGGACTCAGCAGGCTTGTCCTGCAAATGAACCACCACTGTCTACAGGTTCTGCTCTGTTCTGGGTATCCTGGCCTTCTGGCTAGGGTGTGTCTGGGATACTTTCCAAAAGCAAATGTCAGTGATCAGGAGGAGCTGGAGAAGGGAATACCTGGCTCCTGCGTCTGAGACTAGGCTGTGCTGCCACTGGTGAAAAGAGACCTGCAGAACTGGGCAGGGCTCTTGGTGGACTTAAGGTGAGAGTGTCTTTAACTCAAAGAGATTGTCTGGTACGGGAAGAAAAGTGGGTGTTATATATAAGTAAAGTTCTTTTTCTTCATTAGCAAGATGATAGACCATTATAGGAATGTAGCCAGGACATATTAAGGGCACCATGTATTTATTGTTGGGCATCTGGCCACTGTGCTCCATGCTGCAGACCATGTTAGTGTGTGTCAGGAAGAACTGCAATATCTTGTCCTGTATACTCAGAGGTTGAGGACATCAGGTGAAGGGTGGGGAGTCTGCATGTTCTGGGTCCTGTTCCCTCCACTGGGGCCTCTCCCTTCAGCCTCCACGCTTGAGTTGAAGCCCTGCACAGCTCCACCTGAATCAGTTGTGTAGCTGTGCACTGTGTTGGCTGTACCTGGACCTGCAGTACATCGTGTGCTCTGGATGGCTGTGGCAGCTTCAGCTCCTAAAGTGTTGGAGATTCTGAAAGCAGGGCCTTGCTGGATTCCTCCCTCCCCTGTGCACTGCAGTGGGACACACAGGGATACTTGCTTCTCACTGATTATGAGCCTCTCACCGGGCCATTTCACTTCTAGGCCTGCCCCAGATTTACCTGCCGTTTACGCCCATGCTACATCAGGACTACCCAACTGCATTCTGTGTTCCTGTTTCAAAGCCCAAGCACCATCAGCGTGAGAACAGGGACACAGCAGCGCCACACAGCAGTGGTACGGAGTCTAGCACTGAGACAAGAATTCCCCCAGAGCAGCATCGCTGACTCTGGAGGGCCCAACCCCCGTCCCCTCACAAGATGGAGATGGGAAGTACTGGGGATGCTGTTTTCTTCCTAGTTTGGGGATTGAACGTGACGCGTCCATCACTGATCACACTGCATTCTTGACAGTGCGCAGCATTGGTGATATTACATGGTCCCGTGTTGAAGCTTCTGCAGTGTGTAGAAAACAAAGCCTAGAGCATCATGGGAAAGGTGCTTGCTGCTAAACGCAAAGGCCTGAATTTGATTCCTGGCCTTGAACCTGCCCTGTAGCTGTGACTGTTCCCTTCCTGAGCCTCCTGCCTCAGTGCTGTGGTTATAGGTGTGTACTGCCATGCTTGGCATCCTCCTGCTTCCCCGAGACAGGTTTTCCTGTCTGCCTAGAGCAGTGTGCCGGAAGTGCCATTTTACCCATTAGTAGGTCTGCAGTTCTGGGAGTTAAATGTGTTACCATGCTCAGCTGTCACCACAATCCCCCGGTTATCTTCAGCCCTACCTGAGAGTCTGTCCCGTGTGAATGCTGTCTTCAGCCCTCACGCTCCACTGTCCCTTCAGAGTCTGGCTCTGTCAGCTCTGCCTCTAGGAACCTCAGCCAAGGTAGCACTTTCTCTGAGCACAGTGTCTTCAAGGTTTATCCATATGAATCAACCACCCTACCTTCTTTTCTTTCCTTTCTCTGAGTTAGTATCTGGCTGTGGCCCTCCTGTCTTGGTCTTCCTAGTTTGGTCTTCCCTTCCCTCCCCTCTCCTCTCTTCCCCCCTCTTCCTTTCTGTTTTTTTTTCCCCCCTGAACATCCCCTCATCTCATTGTATAGCATCTCCTTTATCCGTTCATCTACCTGTGGACCCTTGGGTTGCTTCCACCTTCTCCTGTTGTGAATGGTGCTGTGACCAGGGCTGCACAGTATTTGTGAGTCCCCTCTTCAGCATTCTCAGGCCTTCTGGGCTCTGCTAGAAGTGAGGCTGCTCCACGACTGTAGTTGCGTTGTTTTATTCTCTATTCCCAGTACATACCGTTGTATTTTCTGTGAATCTTTCTTAATACTTGTGAGTGTTCTTTATGTGTGTATACTGTGCATGCTGTGAGTACGTATGTGCCATGTCATGCATGTGGAGGTCACAGGACAACATTCAAGAGTCGTTTCTCTCTACCACCATGTGGGTTTTAGGATGGAATACTCAGGCTTGCCAGCAAGGACCTCTACCCCTGAGCATTTCATAAACTCTGATTTCTCTCGGTTTTGGTATCAGCCACCTTAATGGGTGTAAGGTGGCACTTCTTGGTGGCTTGCTCTGTGCTTCTGTGGTGTTTTGTGATGTTCAGCACTTTGCCGTGTGGATTTTGACTGAGGTGTGCCCCCCCCAGGGTTTCTTGTAGCCCTGGCTGTCCTGGAACTCATTCTTTAGATCAGGCTGGCCTTGAAGTTCAGAGATCCTCCTGCCTCTGCTGGGATTAAAGGTGTGTGTCACTACTGCCTGATTTATTGTTGTTTTTATGAATATTACTTTCTGTGGTGTGTGTGTGTGTGTGCGTGCACGCGTGTCACATATAGGTGCTCATGGAGACCAGAAGATGGTGTTGGGTTGTATCCTCTGGAGCTAGAGTGTGTGCCACCTGATGTGGGTACTGGGAGATGAGTGCCTCTCCTTAGTACAGACTCTCCATCATTCAGACAACCCTCACGTTTTCTGTTTTGTTCAGTTTTAGTTTTTACCTATTTTGTATTAATTGCTTATATTTTGCCTACTGGCATGGACCATGGTTTGTTTGTCTTGTGGCCAACAAGGCGCCATAGTTGTCCTTTGTGTATGAGCAGATAGGTCATCTCTGAGCTGGATCCTTCTGTGTTATGGAGATTTCTGTACCTGTGATGGTTGTGACTACCACTTCCCTGCCTGGGGTTGGCAAGGATCATGGGAAAGGATTCCTGCTGGATGTGAAGCCAGCAGCCCACCCTGTGACAGGCTGGGAACATGGCCTTGAGTAAGAAGCAGTGAGAAGTCTGGAGGAAGCTGCTCTGTGGAACACATCTGTGTGCTCGACCTGTGGCTGCAGGAGGGAATGTGTAGTAGTAGCTGTTGTGTGCACATGTGTGTGCATGCCTGCTTTTTTACTGCCATGTATCTGAAGGGCTCAGGAACTGGAAGGCAGCCTCTTCAGTTTGGGAGAAGAGGGCTGTAGGAGGCTTCAGGTTTTAAGGGCCTGTGTCTTGCTGCATTCTGGAGCAAGTTCTTACCACAGTTCTGCATTCCTTCTTGGTAGGGACCACCATTGGCTCAACCTCCTGCTTTCTAGAAAATGGGAAAGAGGGCCTCCCCTCTGGGTCAGGGCACATTCCCTCACCTTCCTGTTCACTGGAGGGAGCATCTCTCTGTCCAGTTTGGCTTTAGGAAGAAACTGGCCAGAGCCTGCCCCTCCCTACTAAGGTCTCTTGCCTCCAGGCACCATTTCCTGAGTCTCAGTACACTTTTTACCTTCACCAGGGTTGCTTCATTATGGCCTCTTCTTGGGCTATGCTGGACTGCTTTGGTGTTATTGGCTCTAGGTCTACTGTTGAGCTCCAGCTCCTCACAGTGTGGAGAGTCTGTGTGTGCTGTGAGCGTGGTAGCTTATGTGCATACCCCATGTAGAACCCCTTTGTTTCTCCCTGGAGCCTGATAGCCTGGCTCTCTGTCTTTCCATACAGCACTGTGTCCAGAACCTGGGAGTATCTTCTAAGGCTTGGCTCCTATCCTAGGCTTGTTCTGCAGCCAGGCGAACTGCCATTCCCAGCATTGGTTTGTGACTGTCTCTCTCTGCCTGGCAGCCTGGCCGAGGCGATGGGAAACTTTTGTCAGGCTTGATCATAATTGTTTAATGTCAGTGAAGGAGGCTTAGGAGAGCAGGCCAGGATGACTCTTGAAAACAGGGCCCTTGACTTTTGTTTTGCAAATAATGTTAAGACCCCTGCTAGCCGTGGGGGTGGTGGTCTAGTGGGATCCGAGGCAAACCTTGTAACTAGAGTGGGGGACTGGTAGCCTGTGACAGCCACAGGGAAGGTGGCTCTTTGTTTGGCTTTTTAAAGAAAGGGAGAGTTGCCTCTGATAGGCCAATGGTGAGTGAAAGTCACCTCTTGCCTTTGTGGGATGAGGTTTCCACCCCCTGCTCTCTTGTGCGTAGCAGCTCAGCAGCATTTTGTGCTTCCGGCCAAGCGTTGGTTTTTTGGATCTTAGAGACAGATCTGTTCAGTTAGGGATGTGAGATCCTAAGTCATAACTAGGCTTGGTTCTCTGTGATCTGGGGTCATGACATTTCTGTGCAGAGGAGTTTGAACAAACACCTAGACAGTGTTGTGTGGCATCTTGAAGGCTTAGTTCTTTGGCCTCTTTTGGGAGAGCCAGCTATGTTCCACTAACAGTCTGAGAAGCCACAGTGGTCACCCACACCCAGCCGGGACACCTCATCAGTTATGGACGCCAGCAGGCACAGCGACACGTGTGGAGTTTGCCAGGCCAGAGTCCGCCTGTCCGTGGGTGCCTGTGCTGTGGTTCTTGGTATTACCAGGGCACTCCTACTGTTTGCTTTAAGGCAGAGAGGCCTTTTGTTAGGTGCATCTTATTGGGATCTTTGTGCTACTTGGGCTGTTCCTGTCCTTGCTGCTCTAGGGGACACAGATGGAAGATGTGACCAGGTGAGTATAGTGAAGCTGGCTGCTGCTCCTGCCAAAGGGACTCGCTTCTCTGAGTTCACAAGTTACCTGCACGGTTTCAGAGCAGGGCCTGTTGAGGCATTTCCAAATTAGCTGTTGAGACAGTGGTTGGGAGATGACTTCACAGTGAATGATACTTGCTTGATCTTCTTGGTGGAATTCTCTAGAAAAGGGTTTTCCAGAGAGCAAGCTGGCAGTGTGGACAGCCCCTTAGAGATGTCTGCTTCTGCCCTGCTGCCCTGGGGCTGAGAGCTTGGGAGAGAGAGGAGCCAGTGGGAAGGCTCCTTGCCAAGCTCTCAAGTGGATTGTAGAGTCCCCTTCCTGCCCACTGTCTGTGCAGGTTACAGAGTGCTGTGCATTCACCCATCTCTGATGTTAGCTGGGGTTTGTTATAGTGGAGGAAATTTGGGATTTTTGTAGTTGGACGTTGTTCTATTTTGGATCCCTTGCTTCTGCCTGTTTCAGAGAAGCTGCTGAATATGGCTGACGGGATGTGGCTCGTGAATGACGGGCACTCATCGTGCCAGGGCCTTCTGTGGTCCTGACATTCCTGCAGCCGGTGCTGTTGTGTGTGCTGCCTCTGACCTGTTAGTGAGCGTGCCTGTCTTTGGTTTAAGAGTGTTTGTTTTGAAGAATCTTCACATTGTTAGGAGAGCCACGTGGGAACCTCTTTGTGTGTCAGGATCAGCTTTTGCCTGTTTCCCCTAATGTAGTGGTCGTCAGCCTTGCTACTGCTGCGACCCTTTAACACAGTTCCTCCTGATGTGCCCTCAACTATAAAATTATTTTTGTTGCTACTTCATAACTGTGATTTTGCTACAGTTATAAATTGCAATGTAAATATTTTTGAAGATAGAGGTTTGCCAAAGGGGTCACGACCCATAGGTTAAGAACCCCTGCCCTAAAGGATCGTTTTATAGTTTCTTTGAAAAACAGGGAAGGCTTTATTGTGTAGACCAGATTGGCCTTGAGCTCAAACTCATAGAGACCTGCTTGTCTTTGCTTCCTGAACAATGGGATTTAAAGGTGTGTGCTTTTAATGGTGATTCTCCCCCCCCCCCTTTTCTTTTTTTAGTTTTTTAGAGTTTTGGTGATAGTGGTGAGGGTGTTCAGGCAGGGTGTCCTTTCTCCAATGGACTACACGACTGAGTAGGAAGCTGCCCACTGCTTCCCTACCTCAGCCCCCACACTTCTGAGCCTTGCTAAGCTAGGTATTCAGGAACTTGATGGCACTGGTGTTTTGGGTGTTTGTGCTCTGCTCTGGGAGCATTTCCCAGCTGTGGTTACTAAGTAACTAAGGAGAAGACTTTTGGCTCCCTGTGAACTTTGTTCCTTGTGATCCTGTGAATACACAGCCTGGCCCAGTCATGCTCC
>NW_004949136.1:2570807-2575397 GCF_000317375.1 Microtus ochrogaster | reverse complement strand
TGCCCCCCATTATTTTTGTTGATAGTCTTTAGAGAACTGGCACCTCCTCCCCCAATGCTCGAGGTACTGTCTTGGCCTATGCTATGCCACTTGCTTACTTCTAATTGGGTGACTCAACCCCACTGTTCTCCCAGTAAAGCCCATGCTGTCACCATTGCAACTGCTGCCATCTGAAAGGTTGCTGTACCCTGGTATTAAGTCTCCCTGCCAGTGTAATAAATCAGATCAGGTTGAGTTAATAAGTCCAGGTTTAATCTGAGCAAAGCATTCCCAGGTGGTCCCAGGGGAGAAGAGAAACCACAAAGGGAAGCCACTAGGAGGGGGCTTAAATGCCCTCTAGGGATGGAGCTGCTGATGGCGGGCTTTCTCAGGGGTAGGGTCTGGGATGGGAGGAGAGGGGCTGGGTGGAGCTTTCCAACACCTGGCATTAGTGGTGAAGCCCAGTTACCTGATCCGTTCACAAGGCTCTATCACTAAGTTTTGGTTGAACAAGTGACTGCTTCCAGCAAAATCTTCTGCTTAATATCTGCTCTGTACGTGATTGTTGGCTTTCTAGTCTCCTTGTTGGTAAGAACCACGGGCTCTCTCTTTTCTGTACTTCCTCCTGTTCCTTGGCTCTGTCATACCTGATACTGTTTCTGGAAGCTGTCCCTCCCGTTATGCCGGTTGGAATTTCACTCTCCCTGGCAGTGGCTGTGCCCAGACATGCATATGGGACTCCTCCTCTGTGCTGTGCTTTTTGCACACCGTACAGGGTGCCCTGGGGTCTTGAGGAAGGTGGGTGTGAATGGTAGTGAGTGGACATGAGAAGGGAAAGAAGGTCAAATGCTTAGGTGCTGAGGATTTCAAAACTCCTTTTCAGATTTTATTTTAAATTAAAATGTAAGTGATTGTATCTCTGTATATATGCACATTAATGCCAGGTGACCAAGGAAGCCAGAAGAGGTGTTCGATCCCCTAGAGTTGGAGTTGCAGGTGTTTGTAAGCCAACTAATGTGGGTGATAGGAACTGAAATCCGGTCCTTTCCCTACTGAGCCATTTCTCCAGCCAACGATGACCACGGATAACTACCCACTCTTCTATCAGCTTCGCTATGCAGGACAGTTCCCTTTAGTTTTTAAAATAAAATTGATTTCACTTTCAGGAAAAGGTTGCTCACTTATCTCCAACATCAGTGCTGCAGAGGGCATACAGCCTGACTGGATGGATCTGCACAGAGTATGGTTCCAGCCTGCATTCTTCCTGTTGGTGGTGGTAGATAGGCAGGAGTTTTGGAGACCTCAGCCCTGCTTTTTACTGGAGCAAGCAGCCCTGTGGTTCCAGACACCCCCATACTCTGCAGGCTAAAGATCTCCCTGGGTGCTTACTCGGCTGCTTCTGCTCTTAGCTGACTAAAGCTCATGGCCGACAGCTGGTCCTGGGTGTCTGCCCAGTGCTGCTCCACCTCTGGGGCAGAGTGAAATTGGCAGGGTGGTTGGAGCTGAGTTAGAGTCTTCTCCATTTCCACCATGATCACAGTCTTGACTAGGTCATTTGGGAGTTTGCTGGTAGAATAGCAAAGCCTTTAGAATTGTCTGTGTGCCTGGCTGTGACTCCTTTGCTGTGTACCTGAGTCCCGGAGCCAGGGTGAACTCTAGACTTAAGAATGCTGTAGATAGGAACCAGAGTGGTCCAGATAGGAAATGAGCCAAAACTTCGGTGTCGCAAACTAGGAAATGATGTCAAGACTGCCATCAAAAGTAAAGGAGAGGGGCTGGAGAGATGGCTCAGTGGCTAAGAGCACTGGCTGCTCTTCCAGAGGTCCTGAGTTCAATTCCCAGCAACCACATGGTGGCTCACAACCATCTGTAATGAGATCTGGTGCCCTCTTCTGGCCTGCGGGCATACATGGAGGAAGAATGTTGTATACGTAATAAATAAATCTTAAAAAAAAAAAAGTAAAGGAGAGAATCGTCAAGATGCCACCAAGTCTTCATCATCAAAACAGATTCATCAAAGCTTGGTGTTTAGTGACATCAGATGTAGATGGATTTTTTTGGGGGGTGGCCAGTTTATAAATAACGACTAGGGGACTTATTAATTATGAAAAGCTTGGCCTTAGACTTCTCCCTCTAGCTCTTGTAACTAAATTAACCTGTTTCTATTCTATGTCTTCACTCAGTGTACAAATATCCCGCAACAGTCATGTGGGGCAAGCATTGAGTAGTAGAAAGTTTATAAACAGCTGAGCCCCAGAGGTCAGCAAGCATCACCCAGGCAGGCTGTGAGACCAGCTAGGGCTACATAGTGAGACCGTGTCAAAAGGAAGGAAGTGGTAAGGATAGATCAATCTGCTGTGGCCAAGTAGAATTAGACAAAGAGGAGTCCTGAATGTCATCACCTGACCATTGACACTCAGGATCTAGGGCATGTAAGAATCCTTGACTAATAGTAATGGTAATGACTATTGGTAATGGTAAAATCTGTACTTGGTACAACCAACTCAAAAGCAGTAACTGACATAAGAGGAATATCTAAGGAAGGGGCTAGTATAGACAGAAGTTTCTATCCTGCCCTGTCCTGCAGCTGTTCAGTCCCAAAGAAACACACAGACACTTGTATTAATTATAAACTGTTCAACCTATTAGCTCAGGCTTATTATTAACTAGCTCTTTTTCTTTTGTTTTGGTTTTTGTTTTTTTCGAGACAGGGTTTCTCTGCAGCTTTTGGAGCCTGTCCTGGCACTAGCTCTTGTAGACCAGGCTGTTGTAGGTTGAGCGGCGGGATGCTTACTTAACCCCCCGAAATAACCACACAGAAATTGTATTAATTAAATTACTGCCTGGCCCATTAGCTCTAGCCTCTTATTGGCTAACTCTCACAACATGATTAACCCATTTCTATTAAATCTGTGTATCACCACATGTCTGTGGCTTACTGGCAAGATTCTAACCTACGTCCGTCTTAGGCCGGAGATTCATGGCTTCCGCCACACTGCCTTCTTCCTCTCAGAATTGTGTTCTGTCTTCCCCACCTACCTGAGTTCTGCCCTATCACTAGGCTGGCCTCCAACTCACAGAGAGCCTGCCTCTGCCTCCCGAGTGCTGGGATTAAAAGCGTGCCCCACCACCGCCCGGCATTATTATTAACTAGCTCTTACAACTTAAATTAACCCATAATTCTTAATGTATGTTTAGTCATGTGACTTGGTACCTTTTCTCCGTGAGGCAGTCTCGTCTTGCCTCCTGCATCTGATTGGTGGCTGCCTTTCCTCTTCCCAGAATTTTCCTAGTCTGGTTGCCCTCCCTATACTTCCTGCCTGGCTACTGGGCAGTCAGTGTTTTATTAAACAAATATGAGTGACAAATCTTTCCACTGTACAAAAGCATCATCCCACAGCAGGTAGCCCATGCCAAGCCGTCATGGCTACTGGGTAGTGTCAGGCAGTCACACAAAACCACAACTTAGGCTCAGGTTTTCAGTGAGGTGACAGAAACAGCCAACGGGTTTATTTCAGCTCCTGGTTTCAGAGTTTTTGATAAGCCTGCAACAAAGCAGAAATAGCACAGCAGAGGGCTGCTGCTGCTGTGTGGTGGCCAGGAAGTCAAGATAGAGGGAAGAACCAGGAACAGGTTCTTCATGGCCCATCTCCAGTGACCCACTTCCTCCAGTTAAATCCCTCCTCCTAATCTAGTTTCTACCACCTGATTAAACCAATGATGACTATAAGAATTACTTCCCCAAAGTCTGGGTTTCAGGGTAGCACTCTGTCCCCACCTCACTTCCTGTCTGGACCATCCTTTTTCCTGACCTCATTTCCTGTCTGGACAGATTTCTGTCCTGAAGATGCCTGTCTGTGCTCACTTCCTCTCTACTGTGTGTGTAGAGTCAGTTGTCTGTCCTGTTTGCACATCCTTGGTTTTCTCGGGCTCTCTGGCTCTCCCCTGTCTCTGAACATGGCTCTGTTTGTGGCGTTTTCACTTTATGGCCTGCGTTCCCCTGTCTGCTGCTAGTTGCTGTTCTCAGGGCTTTTCTTAATTCTTAGTGTATCTGTGTCTTTTCTGAAGTGGAACTCCAGGAGTCCCTATTCCTTCTTCGAGCGACCAGCATGGTGTGTGAATGGAAGTCTGGGAGGTCAGGCTTTTGGTGTTGCCTGGTTGAGCTTTTTTTCTAGGCTGGCCTTGAATTCACAGAGATCCATCTTCCTCTGTCTCCTGCGCCCTGGAGTTAAACACATGTGCTGCCATGCCTGGTGTATAGCTGGAGGTTTGATTTTGCACCCTGGGTTGGTTGGACTGGAAGTAGTTTGCTTGCCTGACATTCCTGTCAACATTTATCCTCCAGTGTCCCTGTGGAAAAGAACCTGACATGACCTTTGTACATGACCTGCCTCTTCCTGTTGGGAACTTTGAAGACCTCTTGACCTGGGCTCTGAAGATCATGTTCTGGGCCCAGGACGAGGAGGCTTTGCCTTTGTGTACAACTTTGTCCTTTTCTGGCTAGTGGTCTTATTTTGCTTCTTCTTTTTAATCCTCCCCTCCCCCCCACACACAGGGTTTCTCTGTAGCTTTGGTTCCTGTCCTGGAACTAGCTCTGTAGACCAGGCTGGT
>NW_004949136.1:2564454-2570707 GCF_000317375.1 Microtus ochrogaster | reverse complement strand
GCTGGGATTAAAGGCGTGTGGTACTACTGCCTGGTGAACCTCTGTTTCTCTTTGGAGCGCCTTCTGATTGGATGTTGGTTTTCCTGTGTAGCTGGTGCTTTTTCTTCATCTCTCTCTTGTTATGGAATTCTGGAGATTACCTCTGCTTTATCATCTAATACTTTGTTTTCAGTTGACTACTTTAGTTTCTGGAATTTTGTTTCAATTTCTAAAAGGGAATTTTCCCCTCCTCCATTTTCTCTCTTTCTAAGAGCTTCTGCCTGTTTTGTGTCATAGATGCCATATTGTTTCCTGTTGTCACAGGTTTTAAAGATATTTTTTTTTATGGCTCCTCTGTCTCTTTTTCTCTGGTTAATGTTGCATCTCCTTTCTGTGTGTTTCTTTCCATGTTGGCATTTCTTGACCTGCCAGTGTTGTCAGGGCTGAAGTAGCCAGGGTCCTCAGGGTGCCTGCTGCTCCCTGTAGACTGTGTGCTAGCCCACTCATGTGCTTCTCTTGAGTCCTACCTGTGATTCCTGGCACTTTCTCTGATGCTCTGGGCCCTGGCCTGGGTGGTTATTTAGGCAGTCCGTCCGTCTGTCCACGCCCCCCCCCCAACAGGAATATAGTGATTGATTTTCTTGTTTTGTGAGACAGGATTTTGAATTCTATTCTCCTAAGTTCTAAGATTATAGTTGTGTGTCACCAGTCCAGGTTACTCGTGATGATTACAGAGGCAATGGAGTTGGAACATGTTTACTCTTCTGTTTTGGAGCTACTTTTCTTTCTTTTAAAATTATACTTGGTATTAATTTATCTACTTACTTTGTGTGTGTGTTATGTGCATGTGAGTGTGCATCTGTGTTTACACATGCTTGCTTGTGTGCACTTGCTACTACATATTGAGGTCAGAGACCAACATGAGGGAGTTGATTCTCCCCTTCCACCATACAGGTCTCTAGTGGATTCAGGTCATCAGACTTAGTGGCAAGCACCTTTACCTGAGCCATCCTGCCGTCCTGTGAAGCTAGGGTTTTTTGTTTTGTTTTGTGTTTTATTCCTGTGGTGCTGCTTCATATTATTATATTGCATGCAGCTGGGCCAGGTGGTGGTGGGGCACACCATTAATTCCCAGCACTTGGGAGGCAGAGGCAGGCAGATCTCTGTGAGTTGGAGGCTAGCCTGGTTGACAAGAGCTAGTTCCAGGCCAGGCTCCTAAGCCACAGAGAAACCCTGTCTTGAAAAAAAAAAAAGAAAAAAGAAAAAACAAAAATATTGCATGCAGCTGGATTTGCAAGTTTTCAGGTAGGTGTCATTATCACTTACTATGTTTGCTTTATTTTGTGCATATGTGGGCGTACACAACGTGCATCTGGAGGATTTGTAGTTGTTTCTCGTCCACCATGTGGATCCCAGGGATAAAACTCAGGTTGTCAGGCATGGTGGCAAGTGCCTATACCTGCTGAGCTATCTCACTGGCCCAGGTAACATTTTAAGCTTTGAAGAAGGAGATGGTGTTTTGAAATGAGAAGTACATTAATACCATTTATTTGTGATGTTAACCAGAAGTCATCAGGTAATCAGGATTTTTTTCAGAATGTCTTAGTTGTATTTGTATGCATGTGTGCATTCAGTGTCATGGTCATTGCATCCTGACTTTAGTGTCTGTAGCGGGCACAATCTTGGTGATGTTTGGAGGAATGACCCAGATACCCCATGCTAGGATTCTAAGATTTAAAAGTCCCTAGAGCATATCTAAACAATAGATTCTGTTGTTTATGGCTCAGAGTTAAGAAAAAAATGGCAACTCTTAAGAGCCTTGGGTATGGTTTCATGAACCAGAGGCTGGGGCCACATCAGTAATGGCACTTGTGCAGCTCCTGTCCCTGCACAAGAACCAGGAGCAGCCATTTAGTCAAGAACATGGGCCACAGGGCATTTGGTTTCCTTTTTTTCTTTTCCTGTTTTTGAATCTCCATTCTTTCAGTGTTCTTGGTTGGTCTTACCCCTTGATGATCTCCCTGCACCCTGTGCTTGGTGGAGTTTACCTCTGAATACTTGTATGCAGAATTGATTGTCCAAGGCCCAATGCAGCCTCCAGCAGGCTCTTGGTGCCATGGTTGTTCCTTCTTGAGTCTGGATTATTCTGATGGTTTTCTGGACCAAAAGTTCAAATGTGAGCTTTGGAATCACAATGTGGCTGCTACTCCCTCCTGCATCTCACTTACAAGTGCTGGCAAGTGGTGCTACCAGGCATAACGTGACTTTTTTTTTTCTTTTTTGGGTTTCAAGACAGGGTTCCTCTGTGTAACAGTCCTACCTGTCTTGAAACTCACTTTGTAGACTAGGCTGGTCTTGAACTCACAGAGATCCTCCTGCCCCTGCCTTTGCTGGGATTAAAGGAATGTGCAGCCATGCCCGGTCCACAGTGTAGTTTCTTACACAGTATTCTGCCTGTATGTACCAGATCGCATTATGGATGGTTGTGAGCCACCATGTTGTTGCTGGGAATTGAACTCAAGACCTCTGGAAGAAGGCAGAGTCAGTGCTCTTAACCACTGACCCATCTCTCCAGCCCCCACAATGTAGCTTCTTAAGTGATATGTTTCGAATCCTTTGGTTGGAGATGGGGGTCTGGAAAATGTGTATTTCTGACAAGTTCCCAAGGAATGTGGTGGTGACTACCGCTGTGGCCACAGTAGCTCTTTATGCTCCTGCCCGTGCTGTTTGTGGCTGCTCTCGTGATACCACGGCAGAGTTGGTGCTGTGAGTCAGAGCATATGTCCCCAAAGTCACACACACTGATTTTGACCCTTCCCAGCTATCTAGAAAAGATGCGATTGCAAAACTGTGCTGCCTTGTTTTTGTGAAATGTTTTGGGATGGAAAAGGTATATTTGGAATTACTGTACATAGAAGAAATGAAGACCCTTTGCTGCTAGGTTACAGGGTCTAGACCTGTGGAGAATGCTTAAGTTGTAGAACAAATGAAAATGATATCTAACTTAAGGATTCAGCTGGGGTGGTAGCTGCATCATTACTTCAAAGAGTTTGTAGTTGTTTTTCCAAGACAGGGTTTCTCTGTGTGACAAACAGTTATGGCTGTCCTGGACGGCACTTCCTAGACCAGCCTGACCTCTAACTCACAGAGATCCGCCTGCCTTTGCCTCCTGAATGCTGGGTAACACCATCGCCTGGCTCAAAGGGCTTTTTGAAGACTAACAAGAAAGAAGCTGAGATTTATTCATTTATTAATCATGGTATCTTCTGTAGCCAGGCTACTCTGGAATTCTAAATATAAGCCATGACCTGGCAGCGTTACAGGCATATCCCAGTGTACCTGGTTTATTTGGTGATGGGGGTATTGTGGTATTTCATTAGTATTTTAATAAATAAAGCTTGTCTGAAGATCAGAGAGTAAAATAGCCCCACTGGTCCGCCTTACTGACCAGGCAGTAACACACACCTTTAATCCCAGTTGCCATAGAAGCCAGTCGGTGCATGCCTTTAATTCCAGCCCTAGAGAGAATTATTAAACAGGAGGAGACAGCTCTCAGACACAGTCTCATTCTGAGATTCTTGGAGGCAGGATTGTCATTTCGGACTGAGGTAGAGGTAGCAGTGGCTGGCTGCTTTGCATTTCTGACCGTTAGATTGAACCCCAATATCAGTCTCTGAGCTTTTATTAATTGTGAAATATGGGGGTCCAACTCAGGGCCCCATGCATGCATGCTAGGCAAACACCACACCAACTGAGCTGTGTCTCCAGCGCTTTATGCCTTTGAAATACTGTGGAAGGCATCAGTGTTTCCTTGTTACTACTATGTAGTGTCTGGTTGTATGGATACATTGTATCCATTTTTAATTCGTTCACCTGGTGGTGAATTGGATTCTTCTAGTCATTTGTTGTCCATTTTCTTTCTTTTTTAGAGGACAAAGTCTTGCATATGCAGTTCAGGTTAGCTTTGTATTTGCAGTTCTCTGGTTCTGTGCTGTGATACAGGTATGCACACACCGCTACTCCCAGCTATTTGCAGCTCTTGACCATTACAAGTAAAAGGTCAGTGAACTTAGTATCCCAAGGTTTGTAGGGGCAGACAGCGTTTTCCCTCAGCAGTGTAAGATGGCTGAATTATCTACTTTGGCTTCTTGGGTTGTCTTCCAAAGTGGCCATGCTCTTTCACAGTTCTCGGTTAGAGACACACTGACTTCATACTGTGATGGAGGCTTACATTTTCTTGTAACTACTGACACTGGTGTTATTTTTGAATGTCTTACTCTTCTCTTTGCAGCATCTTTAATGGGGTGCTTGTTAACTTCGTTGTTGCTTGGCCTGGGCTCTGTTTTCTGCTGATTTCCTTGGTGGGATCCAACTGTAGCCCGCGTTTGTGCTCCATAGGAGCTTTCTCCCTGCCCCTGCCCCTGCCCCCAGTTTTTTATTTCTTCATGAGGCGTGTTTCCCTGAGGCATCTTTCCTTGGTTTCAAGTTGCAGGGAGTGTCTTCTGTGTTCTTTCAGAAAGTGCAAAGTGTCCCCCTGCCCCAATACAGGGTTTCTCTGTGTAATCCTGACAACTGTCCTGGAACTCACTCTGTAGACCAGGCTGGCCTTGAACTCAGAGAGATCCCATTGCCGCTCCCCCCCACCCCTGCACACTTACACCAGTGCTGGGATTAAAGGTGTGCGCCATCATCACCCAGCAGAACAAGTGTAAAGCTTTTTAAGATTTTCTGCTTAAGCTTGTGGTGTGGTCTACTTGAACTTAATTTTGCGTGTGTACAGGAGTGGCCCTGGCACCAGCTGTGAGTCCCTGCTCCAGCTGACTGCAGTTGTTCCTGTGTGCTCACATCGGTTTCCATGTTTGTCAGTACACTTGATTGCTGATATTTTTCAGATTTGAATCGAGGACTTTAATTCCCTAACTCCCTTTTCCACGTTTACTCTTGGGACTCCACATTTTCATATAAATTTAGGATCTGTTTGTTGATGTCTGTGAAAAAACACGGTGCTCAGGTTCTGTGTTGGTTCTGTGGATGGACTCGGGGAGAACTGATTCTGACTGTTCTGTCTGGTGACAGAGGGCAGAGCTCTCTTTCCTAGGCTGCTTTCCATTACTGGCAGTGTTTCGAAATTTTCTGTGCACAGGTCTTTCACACCCTTGTCATGCTGATGTCACAAGTCCTCCCCTCCTCTTTCTCAGAAAGAAAGAAAGAAAGAAAGAAAGAAGGAAAGAAAGAAAGAAAGAAATCAGTTTCCGATGATGTGTTGGTGTGTTGATCATATGACCTGCAACCTTGCTAAAGTCCCTTACTCAAATAAGATTTGTAGGTTTCTTTTTTCTTTTTTAAATTGTTAACTTCTTTTCATTTTTTATGCATTAGTGTTTGGCCTACGTGTATGTCTGTCTAAGGGTGTCAGATCGCCTGAAACTGGAGTTACAGAAATTTGTGAGCTGCCATTTGGGTGCTGGGAATTGAACCTGAGTCCTTTGGAAGAGCAGTCAGTGTGCTCTTAACCACTGAACCATCTCTTCAGTTCCTGTAGGGTTTTTTTTTTGCGTTAGAGTCTTCACTATGTAGCCCAGGCTATCCTGGAGTTTGTGATCATTCTGCCTCAACTTCCCAGTTGTGAGTGTGTAGGTATTTGTCATCACTTTGGGTCTCTGGTTTACTTTTTATCAGGAATGGATATTGGAGTTTGATGGTGAGTTGTGAAAATCTATCTTTGTTTACTTATTTAAATTTTTTATTACATTTATTTGTTTGTATGTATGTATGTGGGCTTACATAAACTACAGTGTTTGTCTGGAAGTCTGAGGACAACTTGGGAGTTGGTTTTCTCCTGTTATCATGTAGGTACCAGAGAGTAAGTAAGCTCATGTCATTGGATTTGGATACAATACTTTTACCCTCTGAGCCACCTTGCTAGCTCAGGACTTTTTGTAATTTTCATGAAGGGCTTGGTAACTGGTCTGTAGTCGGATTGTGTTTTCCCCTGAAATGCCTTTAGTTTTGTATTATTGAGAAGTGTCCTCTCTTCATAAATGTCAAGAAATAATTGTTTCTTCTGAGTGTTTGGTCAAAAACTAGCAGGGAACTACCTTAGTCTGGTGCTCTAGGCAGGTTTACAGCTTCTGCAGTCTGTAGGTTGTCTATTCTAATGAGAGATAAGTAATATTAGGTGGTAACTTGGTCAGTCCATGAAGTTGCCACACTTGGACCTGACCCGTCCCCATCCCACTTTTTTTTGTTTGTTTATTTGTTTTTTTTTTTTTTT
>NW_004949136.1:2550459-2564234 GCF_000317375.1 Microtus ochrogaster | reverse complement strand
GAACGTAGACTAGGCTCCCTGTCCAGGAGCCCTAGGTCTGTACCTCTCCAACACTGATTTTGGGGAATCAGATTCAGGTCCTGGTGTTTGAGCTGTGTTCCCAGCCTGATCCCCCCCTCTGAGTACTGTAGAGTGGGGTGCAGCCATCGTCCGCTCTTGTGGTAATCTCTACCTGTCCTGCCAGTTTGTCCTTAACTTTGTCACCATCAGGGATCTTTCAAAGAACTGACTTTTGCTTCACTGATTGTCTTTAATTTTCTTTTTCTTTGGTTCACAATTTGAACTTTGTATTATACTTTCTTTGACTTACTCTGCTTGGATTTTTCCTTTTCTAGGTTGTTGCCTTTTTTTTCTTCGTTTTTCTAGACAGGGTTTCTTCTCTGTGTGAAAGTCCTGGCTGTCCTGGACTTCACTTTGTAGGCCAGGCTGACCTCAAACTCATGGAGCTTCTGAACGCTGGGATCAATGGCATGCACCACTACCCAGCTTTAGTTTTTAAGTTGAACACTGAGTCATGTTCTCTTCTCCAGTACAGCATTGCACAAATTCTGTTGTCATTGGTATACTCTTCAGAGTGTCTTCTGGTTGCTTCTTGTCATGTGTGGGCTTCTGGGAAGTGTGTAATTTAGTTTCCAGATATTTGAGATACCCAGTGATACTTGTTACTAATTGCTAATTGAATTCCCTGTGGTCACATAACATACTTTGATTTCAGCAGGGGACTGTGATCACAGGAGAACCCATACATAGAGTTGACTGCCTTGGCCTCCTGAGCTGTGATTTCCAAGAGCTCAGCTCCCATTTTCTCGGCCCCTTGTATCTAACACTCTTGCGGTCCAGCCAATGAATGAGTACTTACCGATCATGATTCCTCCACTTTGGGTTCTCTTCAGGCTCGAATTTTGGGGGTTTATAAAATAGTTAAGTCTAGAAGGTTTTTGAATAACCATTTTTGTGTTTTGAATACTATTTCTACAGTTTTTTTCTTTCTGTGCACAGGCACATGGCTGTCTTTTTTGGTGCCGCAGTTGCCTGTGTGTTGGGCTGTATTGGAGCAGTGCCTGTCTTCTGGAGCCTTCTCTGTTTGTTGGGTGGGTCTGTTGCTGTGTGTACAGGATCTTGAGTCTCTCCTGCTGTTAATTTTATCTCCATACATTTGATTTTTGGGGACTTACTATTACTTCCACTGGAAGTGTAACTCTAGTACTGTCTGTGTGTCTGTCTGGCTCTGGTCCTTTTAGATGATGGACCATTTTCCTCGTAGTTCACAGTCTCGGGTTTCCTAGATGCCAGTGTTTTGGAATTTACCTATTTGCATGAGGAATCTCTTTTATTGATATAAATCCTCTTGAATTTTGTCTTGGGATGCAGTCAGTTACTTGGAGGTAACTCCAGTCTTTTGAGTTTTGGTTTTATGATTTTTGTTTTAGGTGGGTCTAAATGTGGGTTTAGTACTGCTCTTCTCCGTTACCGTAGCAGACCTTCCAGAGGAACAAGACACTATGAGTTTAAAGGGTTTCCTGTTTTCTAGATGGGGACAGACCTAGCAAATGTGAGCCCTGGGCTTGTTCACTGTTTTCTCCCAGAATGCCTACACATACTGGACCTGGGTTTTATTGAACTCTAGAGGACCCTGCAGACCTGGGACCCTTGTGGCTCATGTTTTTGCTCTGCCCCATGAATTTTGGTGGCACTGATCTCTGGGACCTTCCGCTCTAGCTTAACCTGGGATCCTCTGAGTCTTGCCGGTTGAGTTGCGTGTTATGTGAGCCCTCCCTGTGACCCCGACCTACAAACTGTTGAGGTGAGAGGGTAATGGGCTCCGTGTTGGCTGCTGTCATCTTAGTGTGGTTATTGCCTCATCCATGTGTGACTTCTAGCTCTCTAATTAGGCATTCTTTTCATTGCTGTCATCACGCCTGGTTTGGACATTTGCAGCCACCAGGCCTCCCTCCCTGGGCCGGTTCTTACAGTGTTTTGAGAAAGTTGCCCAGTTACTCTAGTACTAAGACTACAAAACCCAGAAATAACCTGGGAGTTTGTTAGAGCTAGGACCTTGGGGTGGGGGAGGGGTGCTGGTTAGATGTGGGGAAGGCAAGCCAGTCACGCTCTGCAGTAGCGGGCTGCAGAAAGACACCGAATTGTGCTGACTGGCACATCCATTCTGAGTGGATGTTTTCCTTTTGCAACAATTTTGGCTGCATTAAAGTCGTTTTGTTAACATCTTCATTACTGCCTTTTCAGTTTTAGTCGAGATTGATTGTGAACAAAGTGCCATGATTTTGACTATTCAGGCTAACAACTGCATTGAGCCAACGCTCTGTTGGTTTTTTAACAAGTGTGGGGTCCAGTAACATCTGCAAAAACTGGTGATCAGGAAGAGGGATCACCAAGGGCCATTCGAAATTCAGCTTGAGCAGAGATGAAATAGAATTTTTTTGGTTTGTCTGCAGAAAATTCCAGGCAGCGCAGTCCCTTTCAATATGGAGCAGGAGTTCATCTGTGCTGCATAAACTGCTGTGGGTGACGGGAGTCTGACCCCGCCCTTGGTGTGCTGGGGATGCCTTTGCATGCACATACTACATTCATTGTCAGGGCTTTTTCAGAGTAGGAGAGTGGGTGGCTTTAGGATTGGCTCGGCCCCAGGGTAGTACTATAAAATGAGTGTTCTGAGGGAGCAAGAGCTTTAGGGGTTGCTGGGCAGCCCCAGTACCAGAATGGTCTTGTTCTAAGGAGGTGTCAAATACTCTTCTACTTCCAAACTGGCTTCTGGGGACAGAGCTGGTGAAGACCTTCAGGGAACACTAGTGACTTGGGCATCTATAAGTAAGGGGTTGATTGTGGTCGTTCTTCTTCCAGACCGTTCTTCAGTGAGCACACACATCCTAAGTAGCCTGCAACACCTCTCAGAGGGATAGTTTGGTTCTGTTCCTAGTTGAGTCTGGGACCACCTGTGGTGGGAGGCTGGTACTCTACCAGGCTGTCTGAAGCATGTCTTGTCACCGTGTGATATTATGGGACAACTTGGGAACCTAGATGAAAGCCTTGCAACTAGACAGCTCCTGTGGCTTCCGTAGTCCCCCAATGGGTGCCATTCACTCTTAGGGTCTCTGTAAGAAGGTAGATATGCATAGTTGATATAACCAAAGTTATAGTTTATTATGCTGTGTGCCATCACATCTTAGCTAAAGGTCAGGTTCAGTCTCTCTTGGGAGGTAGGCTCTGGTTCAAGAGTTAGGATCCTAGGGGAGACTCTACAGCTTCAGGGCAGATCAAAGTATCTCTCCAATAGTCTCCAGCAGTCCTGAAGATGTGCAGAGCGGAGCATTGCTCTTGGTCTTTGGTTATATACTGTCCAGTGGGCATTGTGAGTTCTAGTTATGTGTCTGGTTATCTTGAGTTACTGATGTTCTAGGTTCTGGTTATCAGGTGCAGCCTTGGGTGTAGTGGAGTTCCTGACTAAGCAATTTTTACATGTCTAAAAGGCATTTTTTTTTTTTTTGGATTTTTCGAGACAGGGTTTCTCCGTAGCTTTTTTGGTTCCTGTCCTGGAACTAGCTCTTGTAGACCAGGCTGGCCTCGAACTCACAGAGATCCGCCTGCCTCTGCCTCCCGAGTGCTGGGATTAAAGGCGTGCACCACCAACGCCCGGCTAAAAGGCATTTTTAAAAGCGGTGTTCATCACAATTTCTTCTCAAAATTTTTGATATATTTTGAGACAAGCTCCCCCCCTTTTGGCCTGAAATTGATTATGTAGAGCAGGCTGGCTTTGTAAACTCAAAGATCTGCCTGCTTTTGCCTCCAGAGTGCTAGGATTAAAGTCCTCTAGGCCTGGCCACTCTCTTGGGATATTTTTCCCAGAGCTCAAAACATTTCTCTTGATATTTCATAGAACCGGTGCCCTTGCTCTCAGACCCTGACTCTTTCTTGTCTTTTTCTGTGCTGTCTTGGAGTCAGCTGGATGGTCCGTCTAGCCAGGTGTGGCCCACAGAAGACACCTGGATGTAGAATAAGGGGCTGAGTGTGTGGCTGCTCCATGCTGGAGAAGAGTGGTGTACTTGCCTCTGACTCCAGGACAAACAGTTCCATTGGTCCAAGGGATGCACACAAGATTTCTGTTCCCTGCTTCTCACATGATACAGCTTACTACACAGCAGGCATGGGTTGCTTTTAGTTGGGGACTTTGTAGTAGATATTGTCTGGCTTGTAGATTGCATTTCTCTCTCTGGCAGTATGGATAGTTTTACATATTTTTTCAGCTTCCTTTGGGCGTCTGAGGACTGCAGCGTAAAAGACCTAGGCATGGGCACAATTGAGGGTCCCATAAGAGGCAAAGATGAGGATTGGCTGTGTAGTCCTGCTGTGTTTTGATATCCTTCTTCAGTTGGTTGCAGAAGGGAAGGGTCTGATTTTTGGCTGTTTGGACAAGATAAGCCAAAAGAAGTGTCTTTGGAGTAATAGTTCTTCAGTGATGAAAGGCAGTATTATTTAGATGGGGTGGTCCAGCACGGTCTCTGCTAGCTAGGGATCCGGGCCAGCCAACTTCTGAGGCAGTAGAGTTGGTCCATGAGCTGGGCTGGGGTGCCTTTCTTTCTCGGGAGCATGTGTTGCTTGGGTATCAGGATGAGGTTTGTTGCCAGTAAGAGTGGCACTCAAGAGGGAAGAAGGCAGACATTACTGGCAAGTTTATAAAAAGAATCTCTGGGATTACAGGGTGTGGTGGCACATGCCTGGTCTACAGAGTGAGTTCCAGGCCAGCCAACGCTACATAGTGAGAGCCTGTCTTCTTAAAAGGGAAGGGGGAAATCAAGGCTAGCCAAGGTTACTTGTGGGGGAGTCGTAGGGGTGAGGGGCATTTTGCAAACCACAGTTACATGCCCACTGAGCCTCTCCAACAGGCTCAGGGACATGATTCCCACAGACTTCTGGGAAGCAAGGCAAGCAGTGAGGGCTGGGCTTATTGGCGATGAGAAGGGTTCACAAATGGTGGAATGTGCTCAATCCCAGCTGGCCCTGCACATACTCACTACAGCCTGAGGAGACCCAAGATCTGGATTCCTGAGCCCAGAGGGTGCGGGTATGAATTTATCTGTTCCATGCTAACCCAGCTGAAAAATCTTGCCAAATACTGGCTAGACCTTCCACAGACTGACCCACCCTGGCCTTCAGGGTCCAGGGAACAGGAGGAAAAACTGTGAGGAGTGGCCAGATTCTCCCTGCAAGACTGCCCCACCTCCAGCCTCTCTGGGGACTGGACAGCCTGAACTTTTCACCTTGGGCACAGACACTGGAAGAAAGGCCACAGAGGTGTCTGCCTGGGAGGCACAGGGGTGGAAGGCCCTCCTGACCCGTCTGCAATTTGTTCCCTACCATCCCCCCTCCAAAAATGTGGATTGCCCCTTTTACAATTGCCAGATGGCAGCCCCCAGGGGCCACAGGCCTCCCTCCCCCATGTGGCCGACTGACCTCCCATAAACAGAACAAAGCCTACGACTGTGGCCACACCTCCCACCCTCTAGGGACCAGTAGAGGACGCTTAGGTTACCAGGACTGCATCTGAGACAACACCATCCCTGGGCTATTCCAGCCCCTGGCATCAGGATAGTGTAACCAGCCTCTCCCAGAACCCCCTTGGGAGACCCACAGAGAGTGGAAGAGCCTGGGCAGACTGACAGCTTGCCTTTTGGGCAAATGCTCTCAGTTCAGTGTAGGGAAACCTCATTTCTGGCAATGAGGAGCTATCAAGACCTTACTCTCTTGGTCACAGAGGAAAAACATGAGCAGAGTTCAGCCATAACTGCAGAATCACCCCCATGAGGACTTGCAGAGATGCAGGCAAGTGTGTATGAAAGAATACATACTGCTTCTGTCGGTGCCTGCAGGAGCTGCCTCTCAACACTGCATGGCCCCATCACAGCCGGCCTGTGACGCCCCAAGCCGGGCAGGGCGAAGGGTCTTCACAGGACCAGCTCTCCAGAGGTTCTTTCTTTCTTTTTTTCTACCTTAAACTATATTGATTATTTAGGCAGTGTTAAATTTGGTGGGTTTCTTTTTTATGGAGGTCTATTTTACAGATTTATTTTTACTATTTCTACTTATGTATTTGTGTATCACTTGTGTGAAGGTGCCTGGAGACAAAAGGCGTTGGAGCCCTTGGAACTGGAGCTGTAGGCTTGTAAGCAACTCAGCATGGATGCTGAGAACTGAACTCTGGAAGAGAAGGAAGTACTCAGCCTCTCTTTTATCCCCAGAGGTTATGTCATCATCTCCTCTTCCTCCTCCTCTTTTCTTTTTTTAAAAAAGACAAAGACTTGCTTAAGAAGCCTTGGCTAGCCTGGAACTCACTATGTAGACTAGGTTGGTCTCTAACGCAAAACAGACAACACACCTGTCTCCTGACTGCTGGGATTAAAGGCATGCACCACTATGCCTTGATCTTTGGCCGCCAGGCACTGACCCCACTACTAGCTTTTAGGCTCCTCTGCTCTGTCCTTACAGAAACCTTTGTCTTTCTGAGTCCTTCTCCCCCGACCCCCGCAATCCTGGGGGCTTTGGGGACACCAACTGTTCCCTGATATCCAGGCCAGTTACTCAGGGACATGGAGGTTTCAGGAAACGTTTGTGCTCATGGCTCTTGAGGCCACCACCCTGGGGAGGACTGGCAGTGTTTCCAGAGAATGGTTTTTAAGACACACCTGGTCCACAGAAAACTGGGAGGGCAGTGACTGTTGGCTCTGATCTTCCTTTGGGGAGAGGACTTGCCCCTGTGTGTCCTGTGCACCACCACCACCCACCCCCGCCCCCGCAGGTGCAGGGGCAGGGGCAGCCAAACTCTAGAAAGAGGTTGAGGCACTGCGTGCCCCTGGCCACTGTTTTCTCCAGGCCTTCACCCTGTAAAGAGTCCAGTTCAAAAGGTCACTGCCCTGATTTTTATTGTGTCTTTCAAGCTCTCACGACCCTTTGCCCTCTGCACAGACCATGGGGAATGGACCTTTGACAGGGCCCAGCCTTCAGAGGATTAAAAATCCACTGAATGATCTGAATCTGAAGCCACCAAGGTTAAGTGTTTCAGTAGCCTAGAAATGATTTTAAAAAACCAGGCAGGCTAGCCAGTAAAAGGACGCAGTGGGCGGAGGAGCTGATGACTGTAGTTCAGACCCCAGTGTTCTCTTGATGAAAAGGGAGAGCTGATTCCGCATGTGGGTGTTTAGAAATTGAGCAAACTCAGGGTACTAGCAAGTATCTGTCAGTGGTAGTAAAAATAATCCGGTAGCCAGGATAACACCTGAAAACACAGGCATTTGTTAGGTCGCCACCAATTCAAAGGCCAACAGAGGGAGAGGTCACCTTCTAAGACAGAAGTGCGCAGTGGTCAGTCTTAGTGGGGCTGCCTCTGCTCCTGGTACCTGGTGGACGTGGCATGGCTGTCATGGAGCAGTCACGTCCACCCCCTCTGGACTGCACAGACTGTCTGGGACTCATGATGAGGAGTGAGTGGCTTCATATTTTTGTCCCAAGCTCCTTAAGTACTGTCTCACAGATATCACCCTTAAGGGAAATGCCTGTTTATCACAACCAGAGCACCAGAGCCTTTCCTGTTGTTATTCTAGCTTCTTGGCTTGTCAGTATTATGTCTGGGTCTTTTTTTTTTTTTTTGTGCCTCCTCCTGCCCTGAAGCTCCCTGGGGCTTGTTAAATGTTAAGGGTACTCTTTTTTTGAGTCTTAAATCAGGGAAACTGCCTTAGTGGTAGTAAAAATAATCAAATAGCCTGGAGAACACCTGAAAACACAGACATTTGTTAAGTTGCCACCAATTCAAAGTGCTAATGTGGTGGGGACAGTCTTTCTGAGGTGACCCCTGAAACCATTTGGCCCTTTGTCCTGGTGACAGATGAAGAAGGGTTCTTGAGCTGGCGACAGGGATGCACTGAAGTGTCTGGCCTCCACTCTGCCCATTACTTTTAGCAGCAGGAGCTGGCTAGGGCCTCTAGCTAGACCCTCCCATTTCCCCCAGATCATTGGATTGCTGTGAGGGGAGGTGTGTGTGTCTGTGTGAGAGAGAGAGCGGGGGGGGGGCGGGGTGAAGAGAGATGGAAGGAGGGGGGCATAGTTTCTGTGATCTCTGTCCTACTAGCTCTAGTTCTTTAGTGGGTGGGGCTCATAACCTCATAGGAAGTGGATCACTTCCAAGACCTGCCTGGGAGCCTCATTGCTGGACCTGAGAAGGCTTGCTTGGTCATAGAAGGCAGGAAAAGGCCAATGTGGCTCTTCGCTCATTCTTTTACCTGCCTGGAAATGGAATGTTCCGGTCCCGAATGTGTTGGTTGGTATAAGTTATTGGTAACCTCTAATAAATGGTCCTGCCCTGAAACTGGGCAAGAGAAGAGCTGCATCCGTAAGCTGAGTCAAGGCTTCTCTGAAGGATGTGATCCTAGAGATGAGACCTTTTCTTGGCTTTTTGTAGATACTTCCTCTGGGTGGAGAGGGGGCTGTGAACTTTTAGCAATCTTTCTATCAAGAGCCTGAGGTGTCCACAGTGAACATCTCTGCACATTAGTGAGTCCAGTTGGCTCCCGACTCGGGAGCTGGATAGGCTAACCCAAGGCCATGTGCATGTAAGCACACATTCTGCCATGGATCTGTATCGCAAAGAACAGCAGTTGTTCTGTCTTCCTTCTCTTCCCTCTGCCACTCTGCTGCTCTGTCTTTGTTTTGTTGTGTTTTGTTTGGCGTTCCCCTCCCCCCCGCAAGGTTTCTGATAACCCAGGCTAGCCTAGAACTCAGGCTGAGGATAGCCGTGTAACCCTGACTCATGACAGGCGTGCGCCTCTGTTCTCGGCCGTGTTTGCCTGATGCGGTCTGTGAGTTCTAGCTCCTTCTTTGTCCATTTCCCGTATTGCAGATTCTTACTGAGTAAATAAAAGCACATAAAGGTCTTCGTGAAATTTTAACCCTTTCAGGTCTTGTAGGTACTGTTGACACAAAGCCATGTGAACCTGATGACCCCTGCCAGGACTGGCCACACGCTTGGCTACGTATGATCTGAGACATCGAACCTCAGAGTGGTGAGGGGACACCTAATTCCATCAGAAAACACAGATATTTACATTATGATTCATAACTAACAAAATTACAGTTGTGAAGAAACAACAAAAATAATTTTATGTTGGGTCCACATCATGAGGACAGTAGACAACCACCGCTCAACCTAGCCTGCTGTAGAAGTGACGTTCCAGTTGGGCTCTCAAAGCCTGGCAGTTGATTGTGCCAGCTGGTCTCATAATGGTCTGTTTCTGGGATTTGAAGGGTCCTCAGGATTACCATGACCCTACTGCTGAGCCTGAGGAGAACAGTGGCTGTGACCTTGCTCGCCTGTCTTCCCAGGTGACTGCCTGGTCTGTGTGTGTCATCCTGCTGGACCGTGGCAGGGAGGCTGGGCCTGTTGTGAGCCCTGTCCCCACCAGAATAGGATGCTGCTGTGAGAAGGGCCTTGAGGGATTATGCCTAACTTGGGGGATGATGGCATGTTTTAGCTTCTGGTCTGTTCTGAAAGGACTTTGAACCCCCTGAAGATTCAGAGCATTGGCTAGGGCAGATGTCCCATGCCCCAGAAAAGCTGTGTCGTTTGCTTTTTTTTTTTTTTTTTTTTTTAATTTTTCGAGACAGGGTTTTTCCGTAGCTTTTGGTTCCTGTCCTGGAACTAGCTCTTGTAGACCAGGCTGGCCTCGAACTCCCAGAGATCCGCCTGCCTCTGCCTCCCGAGTGCTGGGATTAAAGGCGTGTGCCACCACCACCCGGCTTGCTTTTTTTTGAGTTTGATGGAACAGTCACAAGATCTTGGGTGTCTCGACTGCTCTTTGTCTGGGACTCCAGTCTGGTGTCGAAGAGAGAGCTTGATTTGGCTTGTCCACTGGTCTTGAAACGGCCCCATTTCCAGGAATGGCCCCATCTGTTGGAGGGTCTTCCACAGATCCCCTTCACAGGCCCCTAAGAGTCCCCTGACTGTCAGCCATCCTCCTATATAGGAATCTGCAAGCCCAGGAGCCTGCAGAGAAGTTGGGGCTGAGCCTAGGAAACTCCTTGGGGTTCTGTTGTTTTATTTTTTCTCAGTGTTGTAAGCATGCACTATTTCCTTTTGCTCTTTCTAGCTCTGCCCCCCCCCCCCTTCCTGTGCAGAGGGAAGTGCTGGGCCGCGAAGTCTCTCTCAGTTCCACTGAAGCACTGTGCTGATCTAGGGCAAACTCTTTGATCAGCGTCTGGGCAGTCACATGCTCTGTCCAGTGTGCTGAGGAAGGAATTACTCTATACAACTAGGCCTTTGGGCAGCCCTAGAAAGCACCCCCACCTTCAGAGATTCAGTACTCAGAGGCTATTTCTGAAATGTAAAATGTGTATCTCCAAAAGAAGGGCTAAGGACCAAGTACTGAAGAAAGCAGGGCTACCCTAGGCAACATGGACACCCATGCTCCCAGATAGCTCTAAGAACTGTGAACCTGTAGCTACTGCTCTCCAAGGCCCACAGAACTTTGTTTCCAAATCCTGTGATGGATCTCTGTGCTTCAAAGATCCTTACAAAAATGAGTATCTGAAACTTGTAATTTATAGTAGAAAATTGAGGCGCTCATAGGCATAACCTTACCTGGACTGGTCCACTTGTCTGGTCTCACCTGCTAAAACACTTGAGTGTGACAGCTCTCTGGAGCTAGCTAGTTCTTTTCCTGGAGAAATGGGTCAGTGGATAAGAGGACTTGGATTTAGTTCCCAGCACCATATGCTGGTTTACCCATAACTCCAGTTCCAGGAGATCCGGTGCTGCCTTCTGGCCTCTCAGAGCACTGCGTTTATGTGTTTTGCATGCATACATTTGGGCAAAACACAACATAAGTAAGCAAGTCTAAAAACTTAAAAAGAAATCATTTATTTATTTTGTATGGTGGAGCAGAGGTCAGAGGACAGTCTGTGGGAATCAGTTCTCTGTCTTCCATGTGGATTCTGGGGATTGAATTCAGGCCGCTAGGCTTGCCAGCAAGTGCCTCTACCCACTAATTCATCTCATGGGCCCACCTTTTCTAAGCTTTAGCAGCTGTTGAGCTGGGGTTATGGCTCAGTGGTAGAGAGAGTGCTTTCCTAGGGTGCTTGAGGACTAGACTGCTTGCCCCCTTGTACTCAGAATAGACACTTCTGCTCTTGTCCCTGCTCTCACCTATAAGGTGTACGCCTTTGCCTTTGCTTTGTGTCGGTGAAGTCTTCACAGCTGGGGCTTTCCCTGGAAGTCTTCCTTTTGGTTCTTGAGTCCCAGAAGCCCCTGCTGTATTTGTAGTGAGTTTCTCAGCTGTAAGCTGCTTCCTACAAGGACTGGGTGTGCTGGGAGAATTTCTGTCCTGGGGTTTTATGTTTTTCAAAAAAAGACTACTAAATAAATCTAAATTTGAACTGTTTGGAACTCTGGAATCACTGGAATCAGTGCTCTCTGTCGCACTGTCGGGTGGTTTCTAGGAAGGGGTGATGGACTGCACCTGGTGGCAGACCCTCACGCACACGTGTCCGGCGGCTTTCATTAGCCGGGTGCTTGCTTGTTTCTCACTTGAGTAAATAAAGTCTAGGGGAAGGTACTTTGGTTGGGACTGGCAGCATTTTTGTCCTCAGGAACCCTGGCAAGGCCTGAAGTGGTCACTCCAGCTGCCTCGCTGTCTGGGCTGGAGGAGGTCTTCACCGCGAGGTTGGAGTCACATGGCTGTCTGTGTCGTGAAGGAAGTAATTGGGCATCTCTAATGTGAGCTAGGATGTGCTGCTGGATCAGATGTGCCTCCTGTCCTGGGGTGGGGTACAGCATGGAAGTAGGCCTTAGGGGCAAACTAGTGGCCTTTATGGGATCTTAGATTAAATCTGCAGTTCGAGACCCAACGAAGGTGATTTCTTCTAAGGAAATCTGTCCTCATCAGTGGACAAAAAAGCATCTGCCTTTCTTGAGCAGATCACAAACTCTTTTGAGGTAGTAGAGGCCCCAGTGTCTTGGCTCTAGTGCATGCAGGGTTCCTTGGAATACATCAAAAGGAAACTGAACTAAGGGGAGGTCCCGGGTAAGTGCCTCAGATATACTTAAAATTCCTACATTGTCCAGAAGGCCAGTCTGTCATTTGCCATCTTGGAGAAGCCTGGTGTTAGGATCCTTAAAAGCTCTGAGTTTTCAGAGCAGTGGCTTTTACTGTGGGTCTACTGCTGGGTCCCATGGGACAGCGTCCTAGTCTCTTACCTGTGTGTCCAGGGTCTCATGCGCTGGGCCAGCACCCCCTTTTCAGTATTAGGGATTGAGTATGGTCTTGTGCGCTGGGCCAGCACTCCACTACTGAGCTCCACCCTCAGCCTCTTCCCTTTGGGGCGACAGGGAGGAGATGGACAGCCCTCTGAGATGTCAGCTTTTGCCTTGATCTTGGAGTCTGTAACCTCAGTCCATAGAAATGCAGCCCTGCTCTTTCCAAGTCACCCAGTACTGTGCACTCTGCGGTAGCATTCTCTGATCAAGACACTTCCCGCGACCACATCTTCCCCTGGTACTCCCATGGAGTCAGGAGTGGGTAGTAGACACCTGATTCCACACCACGCTGGTCTGGAGGGCAGCTCAGGGCTCATCACAGCTGGAAGCAATGCTCCCTATTTGCCCCTTTCCGCATCACGAACTGAGAATTGGGCCGGCTTTTAGGTGAGTGGGGAGCATTTGCCGGAAGGCTGGTGAGCAGGGGTAGTCCTGGCTCAAAAATGAGTGAGCCTAGAGGTTCCAGGCAACAACTCCTGCCAGCAGAACTGTGCATCAAGAGAACTTGGCCACTGTGTAAGAACATTTTCTTGTTGCTGCGATAAGACACCCTAACAAAGCAACCTAAGGGAGAAAGGGTTTACTTTGGCTCACGGTTAAGGTATGGAAGGAAAGACTTGGTGGCAGAACCTCGAAGCAGTTGGTCACACTGCACCCAGAGTCCAGAAACTGACTAATGTTGATGGCTCCACTTGCTTTCTCCTTTTACTCAGTCTAGGGCCTCAGCCCAAGTTAAGGTAAGTCACCTCTGTCAGGGTGACTTGTACTTCAATTACCTTACAGAGATAATCTTTTGTTTGGCTTTTTGTTGTTTTTGAGACAGGGTTTCTCTGTGTAGTTCTGGCTGCCCTGGAACTCACTCTAGACCAGTGCTGGGATTAAAGGCCTGCGCCACCACTGCCCAGCCTAATCAATCTTTCACAGGCATGCCCTGAACCAACCTAATCTACACAGCCCCTCATAGGCATGTCCAAAACTGATGGAGATCCTGTGAGGTTGAGAGCACTAACCGTCATAGCCATCGACGGTGACACTGGATGTGCTCTCCCAGGGGTACCACGTGACAGAGAACTGAAGGGGGTGGGCAGCTGTGCACTGGAGGCCGGCAGGGCTATGTCCATCCCACAACTCACAAGCTCCTAACAGATTTACCTCACCAAGGCCATGTATGTCCAGACTGTACCACTGAGCCATGCTCCTAGCCAGAGTGTCTTTAAAGAACTAGTTCTGCTTTATCAGGCCTTTGATCTCAATTAGTATTAGGAGGCTAAGTCAGGAGGGCCACAAATTCTAGATCTCCTGGGCCACAGAGACAGTTCAGCACCAGCCCGGGCAACTTACCGAGACCTCATCACAAAATAAAAAGTAAGCCGGGCGATGGTGGCGCACGCCTTTAATCCCAGCACTCGGGAGGCAGAGGCAGGCGGATCTCTGTGAGTTCGAGACCAGCCTGGTCTACAGA